>NW_020171994.1:1778669-1784865 GCF_003031525.2 Neophocaena asiaeorientalis asiaeorientalis
TCAAGTATAAAATGAGAAGGTGGCTAATGAAAAAAGTTCCTGAAATTGTATCTTTGTGATCAAATACTAGAAAGTACTGATTTTTATTTTTGGCAAAGGGATCAATCTTCATGAAAAATAAACCTCAAGAAATTAATTTCCTAATCTATAAATTCGCAAAAGTTATTGTTGTCTCCATGTATGTTATGTGTAGGCTGACATGACTATTTTTCTGAAGATTATACTTGATGTTCACTATGTATAAATTTTATTCTTTTAGCTTTCAAAATATGTTCATGTTATATATAACTGATAATGTTACAAATTATGTCTTCTAATATCTTAAATGGGAAACCCACAATTTTTATTTTTAATCAGACCATTTACTCCTACCACCCTACTGATCCCCACAGCATAGGAATAAGAATATAGAAGCCTATTTCTGCTGCGAAACCCCAAAACAAAAATTTCCATGGAAACTGGACTGAGAGTTAAAAGAACAAAGCAGCGCTTCTTATAATTCTCCCTGGTCCAGAATACTTTTATTTTCACGTACAAGGTACCTGCAATATCTATCAAACCTCAAGTGATAATTTCTATAACTAAAATAGAGAGTATTAAAGGCTGGGGATAAAAAAGTGATGCTGTGGTCTGATTTAATCAGTACAGCAAAGAAGAAAATCACCAGATGCTTACTTGTATTCCAGGAGGACCGGGAAATCCTGGATTACCCTTTGGCCCTGGCAGTGATGACATAATTATACTACCTGGTTCTCCCTGAAAGAAATCATCAATGGAAATTGTAAGCAACAGTTATGATACATGAAAACTGGCAAGAACACAAAAAAGTGATCTGAGAATTCAATCTGTCACAGAAGTGTCCCCAAAGATTAGGCAATCTCAGTAATTAACGTGAATAAGTTTACCTTTTAAAGGAAAATGAGGAAGTGGCCAGAGTACACTGAAGTACAGTCGATTTATTAAGAACCTGTCATACCTTTAGTTACTCATTCATTAAAAACATTTATTAAATATAAATATTTGCCAAGAATTATGTTAGGCTTTGGATGCTTTGTAGTGAAGAAGATAAACAAGACTTCTGTTCTTATTGTACTAATAATATACTGGGGAAATTCAGACCATAATGCATAAACAAATAAGATGACAAAATTTTCTGTTTAGGACTATAAAGGAAAACTACATGGTACATGATAAAGAAACAGTGGAGGGCTTCCCTGGTGACGCAGCAGTTAAGAATCTGCCTGCCAATGCTGGGGACACGGGTTCAAGCTCTGGTCCGGGAAGATCCTGCATGCCGCAGAGCAACTAAGCCCGTGCACCACAACTACTGAGCCTGCGCTCTAGAGCCCGCGAGCCACAACTACTGAAGCCTGTGTGCCTAGAGCCCGTGCTCTGCAACAAGAGAAGCCACCGCAATAAGAAGCCCATGCACCCCAATGAAGAGTAGCCCCCGCTCACCGCAACTAGAGAAAGCCCACGTGCAGCAACAAAGACCCAACACAGTCAAAAATAAATAAATTAAAAAAAAAAAAAAAGAAACAGTGGAGGACTAAAAAGAAATGATAATTATGTGACGTGATGGAGGGGCTAACTATCGTTACAATGGCAATCACATTACAAAATATAAATGTATCAAATTAACACGTTGTACACCTTAAATTTACACAATGTTATATATCAAATATGTTTCAACTAAAAAAAAGAAATAGTGGAGGAAATTAGTTTGGGTAGTAAAGAAGGGCAATCTATGAAGTTAACATTCATGCTGAGATCTAAAGGATAATAAGGAGTCAGCCAGGTGAAGATGGGGGAAGAGCTTTAGGCAGTGTAAGTAGCATGAACAAAGGACCCAGAAAGAGAAGAGCTTGGGCACATTCAAATAACTTAATGCAGACAGGTGTGATCAGTGAGCCAAAGGAAAAGTGGTTTAAGATACGGCTGGAATATGGGGCAAAGACAAGAACATGCAGGTCTTACAGGCAGTGGAAAAGAATGTGAACTGTATCCTAGATGCAGTGGAAAGCCCTTGAAGGTTTATAAGGAGGGAGATTAAATATTTTTCATTTTGTGAGAGTCCTTTATTATGCGGAAACTTCTTATATTCTTAGTGTATCCTGACTGATACTGACTCAACATTATTTAGGATTATGGCTTTTGGACTGTTGTATCTTTTGGTATGAAATAACATTATGCAATAGAAAGGCAATCTATTTGCTGGCAAACACGTCATTCAAATCAAATATTCTGTCTTGCTGTCCCACACCAGAAACAGAGCCAGGTCTGGCATTAGGAGCCATGGAGGCAGCAAAAACCTCTCTTCTGGGATTCACGGTTTCTCCAAAAGTTCTGTGCTTCATAACAAGGAGGGAGGTTAAATTATTGATTGACATTTTTAAAAGATCATTCTTGGCTGCTCTGTACAGAATAAATCAGGCTGGGAGGTGAGGGTGTGTGAAAAAAGAAACTAGTTAAGAGGCTACTACCTAGTCCAGATGAGGCATTATGATTAGTGTGGTGGCAGTGGAAATGAATAAAAGTGGATGAATCTATGATATATTTTCCAAGCAAAATTAACAGTATTTAGAGATAGCATGGAATGAGGAGCTGTGTGAAGAAGTAGAAAATGCAAATACTAACTCTCAGGTTTTGATACATGCAAAAGTGTACATGATAGTGATACAAATTTTAGAGATAGGGAAAACAGGAGGAACAGGTTCATTTGGGGGTCTGGGTTAACTTTGAGCATGTTAATTTGAATGCCTGGGAGATATCTGAGTGGAGATGTCAGGGAGGCTGTTTAATACATGCATCTAACACAGAAGAAAATTCCGTTTTAGACAAAGAAATGTAGGTGTTCCATAACTAGACAGCAATCAATAACATGAGCATTAATAATATTGCTAGGCATAGAAGAGAAGAAGGGGTCAGGACTGTGTCCTGATACCTGCTGGATAGAATAACATGAGCTTGCATAGAAGACTGCAGAATGACCAGAGATGCATAAGAAAAATCAGGAAAAGGTAGCGTCTCAGAAGCCAGAGAGAAAGAATATTTCTAGAGGGAGCAGGTGGTCAACTGTGGTGGTCCAGTGGCTGAGACTTTGCGCTCCCAATGCAGGGGGCCTGGGTTCTATCCCTGGTCAGGGAACTTGATCCCACAGACCGCAATTAAGAGTTCGCATGCCACAACTAAAAATCAAAGATCCCGCGTGCCACAACTAAGACCCTGTGCAGCCAAATAAATAAATAAATAAATATTTTAAAAATGTAATGAGGAAGGTATCAAAAAAGAAATGTGAGTCTGATATACACATTTGCAAGTGTATCAGCCCATAAAAGGTACTTAAAGCCACGAGAACAAAGGAGACTACTTAAGGAGAGCTCGTAAATGTGCACCTGCACAACTTCTAGAAGCATCCATTTTAAGACAGAAGTCAGAGACATTATCTGATTGAAGATGCAGGCTTTCTAAATATTTTATTCAAAATGTTTACCTTCCCAACATGAGATGCTTACCTTCATACCTGGGATCCCAGGAGGTCCCTATTATTAAAAAGAAAAGGGATTATTTTATATACATGAGAGGGGAGCAAGCAAAAGAACACAAATTGAATAGACTACTGTAAGATCATTCTGAGTACAAGGTATCTTAAGATACTTAGAGATGACATTTATATTAAATACCACAGAATCTTTAGTTTTACAGAGCAGAGAGCTCTGTGTATTACTAACTTCTTTTATAAAAAATCCTCTTCTTGGGCTTCCCTGGTGGCACAGTGGTTAAGAATCCACCTGCCAATGCAGGGGACATGGGTTCGAGCCCTGGTCCGGAAAGATCCCACATGCCACCTCTTCTAGTTTAGTATTTCAAAATGTACTACTTTGTTCCACATGAATGCACTGAGCTCACTTTCTACAATTCTGCTTCTTCTGTTAATTCCTGTGTTCATTATAATCCCAAATTTTAAAACTTACTGGAGGACCCTGTAAACCAGGAAAACCGGGACTGCCTGGAAATCCACGTTCTCCCTAGAAGGAGTTAAAAATAAAGAGCATGAGGAACAAAACACAAAGCGTAGCTATACCAACAAACAATGACTTATTGAAAAGATATCTGTAAAAGCCATTTTGAAACATACCAGATTGCCAAAAATTCATTAGCCTTCACTTTCCAATTACTTCAATATCTACTATCCCTATCAATTCAGCCTTCTAAGATACTTTTATCTCTACTCATCAATCCCAATCAGAAATAAAGAAAAAAATCTTCTACCTTAGTCATTTTCTTCTGACAAATCCATTTTGAGACAATCATAGCACAGATTCCTGGCCATCATCACATTTAATAGTTAATGATCTGCCCCAATTTCCTGCCCATGTATTATATAGATTTTTATTTTAACTGCCCTATTGCATTTTTCTTTCATCATAAACTATTTCAAATTATTTTTGTAAAGAGGAAAAGATGATAAGAAAGAACGCCATTAATATCACCAAAAGGACAATAATAGCAATAGTTCTAGCAATTGCAGGTCATTATGTTCTCTAGGCACCGAATTTTTCTCACTCCCTTTTGTAAAGTACTAATATGGACATTTGGTTTAGAAAACAAAAGCTAAAATTGCTGTAGAAGAACCCCAATGCAACCTCCTTTCAAATACCTATATGCCATAGTAATCTTAGAAACATCCTCGTCAGAGGCTTAAAAGAGTAAAATGATTACAGCTATGTGCCTTTGAGTTACTGTCCAATATCCCTCTCTCCACCACTTTTTACACATGGACAAAGTAGGCCCAGAGAGAAAGGGAGTGGCCTGTACACTGAGTTTAGAAGACAGAAAACAAAACAACCCATGTATTCTGGCTCCATCTCTAGGGTTCGTTCTATTAGTTACGTAGTTAGAAATATAAGAAACCATTTAATCTGTAAGTATACATAATAAATCCATTTTCAAAAACTTTGTTGCTCACATAATCGGGGGCCTCAAACACAAGCTACTCATGAGATCTGCTAAGGTGCTGCTTTAACAAAAAGAAAGAAAAAGATCCCTTTAATCACATAGCATGCTATACTCATTGTAGATACATCTGGTCTTCAAAATTAAAACTGGCTAGTGGTCTGTTGCTCAAGGCGTGCTGGCAAAAACCAAACAAATTACCAGAATAGGCATACAAATGTAGCCTACTTTAACATGCAATGTGCCATGCAAACTAATTCCACATTGGTTCTATCACTGTAAGGTCACCCCAAGCAGAAATGAAGAACTAAGCCTCACAAAACAAACCCACAATCAAAATCAAAATGATAATAATAATAATAATGGCATTATTATTATTATTATTGGCAAGGGTCACAACGACTTGGAGAAATATTGGCGGTAAAAATATTTTATTGCCTTCAAGTATATACTACAACGATTATCACAAAACGTGGCCTCCCATAATGCAAAATAGTTTTTTCAAGTTATTTTAAATATATGCCCTAATATAAAATATGACACATGTCATTAGTTAGAAAAATCTAGGGTATTTCACAAATAGTTTCACTGAATATTATGTGCAAAATGGAAATGCCAAAAGGATATACAGAAAATAATAATAAATTTCATTAACCTACAGGAAAATGAGAAAAGTGAGGGAAGAAGAAGCAGAAACAATAATATGTAAGCATTCAAAAAGAGCAGATTTTCCTCTTTTTTTTTTCTTTCTCTCATTTTATATTAAATCCAAATAGTTGGAATTAGGATTGACTAAAGATAAGAAAAGTGGGTCAGGAAATGATGTTTGCAGTATGTGAAGTTTTATTTTTTCACTTGTTCAATTCATTATTTTCACTGATGGAGAAGTTTCAGGTTTCATACTAATAGTTTATAGTAAAAACTGATGTGATATATTACATATAGATTTTTAAGATTTTTCTTAAGGAAGTTATTAGGCAAGGTAAAGAAGTTTTAAGAATATGAAAGATTTGAAAACTTAAACTGTACCTAGTTTTTTAAAAAAGACAAAGCTAACGAATGACATTCACAAGTATTACTCTTAACAACCGATACAATATTTGAAACACATATATCCTAATTCCTTTTTAACTCTCATCTTACTTTACACTAAAGTCAAAAAAAAGGATTTGGTAAGTAATCTTCAACCCAATGCAATATCCCAGCTAATTACACAAGCTTCAAGAATTACTGATGTTTC
>NW_020171994.1:1784886-1805145 GCF_003031525.2 Neophocaena asiaeorientalis asiaeorientalis
TCACCTTGGTTCCATTGCATCCAGGGATACCTTGAGGTCCTGGGGCCCCATCATGGCCTGGCATTCCCTTTGAAAGGGGATATAACACATGTATAATATTTCTTAGATTACTTTTTAAGGGATTTTAAAATAAGAAGCCAAATCCTACTTACAGGAAGACCTGGTGTCCCTGGAAATCCAGGAAGTCCAGGAGGACCCTATAAAATAAATAAATTCCTTGAATCAAATAATAATCAGTAACAATAAAATAATATCCTACCTAAGGGAATTATGAGAATTACATTTAGAATAGCAATGGACAAAATGTGTTTCATTGATTATTACCACTCGTTCTTTTAAACACTATAGAAAAAACTCCTATATGTGTTTAAAAATCTCTTTTATAGAAAACTATAGAAAAAAACTCCTATTTGAGGGAGCATTGCCTTTACTGCACTTAGTAGGAGCAGGCAAATTAGTGGATGAAAGGTCTTTTCTAAAAGACAAAGGGATTCTCCCAGGTTTGTGATGAATATTGAATTCAGCAGGGTATGGGTATGTGGCAAACATATCTGCCCCTGAGAACATCAATGTGATCACCCCCAAAATTCTTTAATCAAATTCCCCTGTCAGGATTGGCAAAAATACAAGTTTGACAAAACTCTCTGTAGGTGAGGCTATGGGGAAAAGGTACTCTCATACAACTGCTAATGGGATTTAAACACCATGGAGAGAAATTTGGAAATACCTAACAAAATTACACATGTATCTATTTACTCTTTGAAGAAATTCATTTCTAAGGATCTATCCCAAAGGCACACAAGAAATTATGAAACAAAATATGAAATTCAAGGTTACTGACTGAAGCATTATTATAGCTAAAGTCTAGAAATGGCCGTATAACCATATTTATAGCTAAAGGTTAGAAACCTTTAGGTTTCTAACCTAAATAGGGACATGACTAAATAAATAGGGATATGACTAAATAAATTATGGTACATCCGCATAATATAAAACTATGCAGCTGTTAAAAAGAATGAGCAAAATCTCTGTACATTGAAATATGTAGTGATCTCCAGGATATAATGGTAAGCAAAAGAAACAAAGTGTAAGTAGTGTATATAATACAGTAACTTTTTATAGCAAGGGTAGCGATACTAGACAATGAAAAGATAAACAGAAAATAATAAAAATGATTACCTCCGGGGGAAGGAGGAAAGAGAATAGGGAGATGGACGGAAGGACAGGTAGCATCTCTGACTATACCTTGTCTTATAGAACAATGTAAATGTTTTAAATAATGAAAAATTAGAAAGCGGTAAAAAGGAAATCGTTAAAACTTGAAAGCAAACTGGGACCAATGAACCTAATGTACAGCAAGTTGTGGACAGTAACCATACAGAGAAGAGAATTACTTCAAGTGTCTTTAAAACATGATATTTTGACTGAAATTAGTCAATTCAAAGGGGAAAAGAAGAACAGCAAAGAAATAATTAGTGGCATTATGAATTCTATTATTAGTATTAAAATTGAAATGGTTGTTTTATTTGCATATTGTTATTTTGAAGCTATTTAGTTTCAACAGTGCTTAGAACATAGTTAATGGTAGCTATAGCTATTAAGAGATACGATTATTATGAAGAGCTTTAATAGTATACTGATATTCAGTTACTACAGAAAAACATAGATACATGTCTGCTAAAATAAACTAAGAGTTTTGAGTTTCCTCCTTGCTTTTCCAGTGCCCCACCCACACCAGTCATATGCAGCACGTAAGGCAAGCTACATGTTGGTAAGACGTAGATAGCAAACAGACTGTTTTAAATATTTATATAAAATGTGTACATCTACTAAATTTCTGGAGATCCAGAAGATCAGAATGTTTGTCTTTGTAACATACAGCCACCACCCATATATTTTATATTCAAATTCAGGGACCCTGTCAATCTACGACAACAGAATTTCAGAGCTAAAAGGGACCTTGGAGATTGTGTTGTTTGACTCTCTTCAATTTAACAAATGAAGAAACTGAGGCTCAAAAAGTTAAATATGATTTTCCAAAAGCCAGTACTATTTTTAAACGTCACAGTTTCCTCCCAAATCTAAAACACACTGAAAAGTATGTATCAACCTAAAAGCTTTTCAGAAAAATTACACTAAATGTGCACTTCAATTTTGAGACACATCCTGATTTCCAGAACATTAAAACTTGAAAAATCATACATCTTAGAACTGAGGAAATACTGTATTCTTCCAAAAATAGTTATTCTTTAACCTAACGGTTTAAACTAGTGCTTCACAAACTTGTTCTCTTCAAGATACACAAATAAAATTATAATATTTGTATGTAGTGCCCAGGGAGGGTACACAGCCTGATGTGATTGATCAGCCCTCTAAACCCAGAGGACTGAGATGATCGCACTGGTTGGGAAGTTCTGCTTTAAATCACCTGTATGATATATATTTTTAATAAATTGAAAAATTGTTGTAATTCAACACTTTCTATTTCTTAACCAAAAGTCTTCTTTCATTAGTTTAAACAGACATCTGGATATATAAAGGTAACTATCAAAATACTAGAGAAAGGCTAATTGTAGACATATACAAACTCTTAAATTTAACTCTTTAAAGACTTCAGTTTTCTTGCTGCATTTCAATATGAGTCTTTTCTAGTTGCCTCATAACACTTCATTTGCTTCTTCTCTATTTTGACCAACAAAGCATTTGATACAGCAAATATCACTTACTCTGATCCCTTTTGGTCCTGGTGGCCCTGGAATTCCATCACTACCCTGAAAAATACAACATATTTAGTTATTTTTCCTTCAAAAGTAGCCCTCAAATAACTAATTTTAGACTGTAAACTGAGACAAATTTTTGTGAACCTTTGTGAAAGTTAGTGAGACACTTACATGCCCAAGGAAGAAGCATGTATTATTGAGACTGAAAGCACTGAGGTAAGTCAGATGCTAAAAGAAACGCCTTTATTTACTGAGAAGAAAACTGTTAACATGTAGAAGAAACTTTATACCTGTAAAGTTAATTATGAAGCATGCAAGAAAAGAAAGATGAAATAGTAGTATAGATAGTCCCCAAATCATTTATGCATAAACAAAATAAGAGCTGAAAATCTGGGCAGTTTCTATTTTGTGTCAATCTGCTTGCATCATCTCTGGGCCTAAATATGAGCTGTTCTTGAGTTTGCTGTTTTAAACCTTTGCTATGTTTTATAAGACACTTTCTACTGGCAGAGCTAAGAAAGAAAAAGAAAATCATAGACTTTCCTTTCAAGCTTCTGCTATAGACTCCATGCAAAAGAGGCTGCCCACATGTTTGTTAATCTATTTACCCATTTCTAGTTACAACCGCATTGCTGAGAATTTAGTCTTGCCTCACTAAGTTTTACTATGTAGTTTCTTTTAAAAATGGAATAAAGAAAACCTAATTCTGCTCCAATAGGCAGGAATTTCAGTGGAACATACAGCTAGTAGGCCACCATCTGAGCCTTTAGATAGCTTTTATTAAACTGGGACATCTTGCTTTATACAAGTGGCTTTCAAACTACTCTACTTACAACCCTAGAATTTCCCCTGGAGGTTCCTTTATGCCTATGCCACCCTCCTTCAATCACTGAAGCTCTGTTTTTATCTGTTTTATTTGGGGCTTCCATGAAAAGTTTTATTTGGAGAAAAGGTTACCTGATGTATTAGTTCCTTATGCTCCTCTTACAGATTACCACAAACTTAGTGGCCTAAAATAATACAATCTTACAGTTCTGGAAGTCAGAGGTATGAAGGGTCTCAGTGGCAGAGCTATGTACTTTCTGGAGATTCTATAGAGAGAATTCATTGACTTTCTTTTTCCAGCTTCCAGAGCTACCAGCATCCCTCTGCTCATGGCCCTCTTCTATGTTCAAAGTCAGTGACGGCTGAATGAATCTTTCTAACATTGCACCACTCTGACACTGACTCTTCTGCCTCCCTCTTCAACATTGAAAGGACCCTTATGATTATACTGGGCCCACCCAGATCATCCAGAATAATTACCCTAGTTTAAAACCAGCTGACTAGCTAACAGCTTTAATTCCACCTGCAATCTTAATTTTGCTTACCTATGTAACCTAACATATTCACAGGTTCTGGGGATTAGGTTAGGGACATCTTTAGGGGGTGGGCATTATTCTGCCTACCACACCTTGCTTTAAAACGAGGTTAATAATCTACTCTTTTCACAAAAGATGCATCTCTAAGGAAATTAAAGTAAATCTAATTCTATTTTAAAACTAGAAAATTGTTTGTTCGATGAATCTTTTTGTGTCTTCCCACTAAAGGTGAAAATAAGACAAGGATGCCTTAAAACTATACTGGTCATACTAACCAACGTGGCTAAATAAGAGAGAGAAATTAGAGGTATAAAAATTGGAAAGAATGAGGTAAAACATATTATTTGCAAATAATACGATTGTACGCATGGAAAACCCAAGATAGTTAAATGAAAAACTATAATCAATAAGATAATTCAGTAAGGTAACTGGATATAAAATTAATATGAAGAATTAATAGCTTTCTTATATACCAACAACTACCAGTTAGAAAACATAATGGAAGAAAATGTGCAATTTACAATAGCAGAAAAAGATAAAATATTTAGCAATGAACTGAGCAAGAAATGTATAAGATTCATAAGAAGAAAATTTTAAAACACTTCTGAAGTTCAAAAAGGAAGACTGGAACAAATGGAAAGGCATTCCATGTTCCTGGATAATAGGATTCAACATTAAAAAAGTCAATTTTCAACAATTTAGTTACATTGAGAAAAATTCTGAAGAAAAAAAAAAGACCAACGAGGGGACACTAGTACTGGCAGATATAAAAATATAGCATAAGATGTCAATAATTAAAATAGTTTGGTTCTGATATTTGAATAACCAGACCATTGGAAGAGTATGAAAAGTTGAGAAACAGGTCCATATATTCATGTGAATTTGGTATATAATGAAAGTGGCATTGCAAATCAGTGGGGAAAATTACATTGGGACACACCTGTGAGGACATCTGGAAAAAAAAGTGGAACTTACATCACAAACCATACCAGGATGAATTGAAATCAATAAAACATTGACATGAAAAAAGTGAAACTATTAATATACTGGAAGAAAACATGGGAGAATTATTTTATACTCTTACAGTGGGGAAGAAATTTAATATTCAAAACCCAAATGCCACAAAAGACCTCTGATAAACAAAACACACACACACATACACACACACACACACACACAAAAGCCACACACACAGACACATAAATATACACATACACATGCACACACCCATCGAAGACAAATGACAAACTGGTGGGATATAATTGTAACTCACAACACAGATAAAGGGCAATCTCCCTAAAATATAAATAGCTCAGTGAAATATGAAAACACCAACAATCCAGTAGAAAAATGGGCAAATGGTATAAACAGACAGTTCACAGAAATGAAAAGATGCTCAATCTTATTTTTAATAAGAGAAATGCAAACTAAAAGTACATTGAGAGGCCATTTTTCATCTAACAGATTGGCAAGAATCCAAGTTTCATAATAGGATTGGGTGAAGCTATAGGGAAATTGATCTTCTTGTACATTGCTGAACCAAGGATAAATCATACAACTTCTTGGGTGGCAATTTGGCGATATCCACAAAAATGATCCAGCAAAATCACTTCTAGTAATCTTCTAGTAATCTTAGAGATAATCCCTTATTGGGGAAAGAAAATCTATTTAAATTGTACATCATAGCAGCACTGTTTGTGGTAGCAAAGAATTGAAAACCACCTAAATGATCATCAATAGGGAACTGGCTTAATGAGCTATGGTTTATACACACAATATAATACAATGCAGTTATAAAAAACGAGGAGGTTCCGTGTATACTGATATGGGATATCTACAATGTATATCAAATGAAAAACAAAGGTCAAACAATGTGTTGGATACCATTTTATAAACAAAGGGAGGTAAAAGTGTGTATGTGTGTATATGCATGTATGTGCGTGTATATATTTGTATCTGCACACATATTCATAAAAATATTCTTGGGCATATTCACAAGAAAATAACATAAGTGGATGCCCATTAGGAATATGTAGACCTCAGTGGCTAATGGACACAGTGGAAAGGAGAGTTTTTTCATTGTATACCCTTTTTATGTTAATTTATTTTGAACAAAATGAATATATTATCTATTGAAAATCAATTAAATTTTATTTTTAAGAATAAAGAAATCCTTTGGCAATCTTTATATATACACTCCTATGTATATTTGTTTTATATATATTTACTTTCATATATGAGTATACAGATTAAAGAATAATCCTACAAAATTTTTGACTTGGTATGTATGTTAACACATACACATGTGCCCGAATACCCAATCACATAAAAAGTATAAATTCAGCTATGTTGGGGAGCATGAAGTCATACTGAAGATAGAAGCAGAAAGTGCTTCTAATTCAAAATCCCCGAAGTTTAGAAAGCAGTCAAACCTCCTCCTTTTATGGATATAGAAATGGAATCACAGCAAAAGACTGGATTGCTTTCTAAATTTAAACTGCATACGACCACACCTTTAAAAATTATCATAGTATTGTACAATAGTCCCAGTTAATGCTAAACTATTTCCAAAAATCTGATGTCGTTAGCTCTTTTTAATCTGACCTAAATCTTTATTAGACTTGCCACCTCTCACTGAGCATAGTGTGCAAGAAACTCAGATACAAGAAGTGTAACTTTATTTTTCCATGGTTCAAACTTAATTTCTATTTCAAAGCACCCATTTCACTAAGATGGCTGAAACTTAACCTCAGTTAATTGGATTTCCCACCTCATTTTCACAAGCCTGTACCTAAGCTACGGAGGGCTTAAGTAGTTCTAAGATGTTGAGGGGTGGGACAGTCTAGTCCAAGCTGGAATCCATTGAGATGTCCCATGCCGGCAGTCCACATGGACTGCTGCTGAGTTAGTGCTCAATTCTACCCACTTGACTCTTTCAGATCCTTCTGCTATTTCTGGGTGCACAAGAAACATTCTGCTGTTTTGCACCTCATTGGACACAGGAAATTCTGTTGTATGGCCCATCTACTTAAATTTTATGCAGTCATTTAGAGTCTTGCCTTTTCCTCAGTGCAAAGTTCTACTCAGGAAATTTAGCACGCGTCCCTTCTGCTCTTGAATCTAATAAAACTTCCTTGGTGTGCTGCCACCTCCTCAGAGATCATGCTCAAGCCTATTCCCACAATCTATGCTATGGTATAGTTAAGTGTTAAAAAGTATTTGTGCATTTAAATTAATTTTCTCCCTTTACTCAGAGGACTACTTGATGAGTATCCATTTGATTTCCTTAATGCTCTAATGACACGATGTACCACTATTCCATGAAATAAAAATAGGAAAAAAGGGTTTCTAAACCACTATTATTTTCCAGGAAAATGAACAGAACTGGCCCTTTCATATATCAGTTCATCAGTCAAAGAGCCATTAAAAAAAAAAACAACAGAAGCTTTTCCCAATCTTAAAATTCACCATTATCTCTTCACATCCTATATCTTAACATGCATATAAGATGCTATCCTTGCTCATGGTATAGGAGAAACTGCCCACACAGCAGTCAATGGGGAAAAGTACTCCCAACTGACAGGATAACAGCACCTTTGGATCTATGAGCCTGGGTACAGGAGAGGGAGAGTGTAAGGATATATCGTCTCCTTCTTTCTCTCCCACAGAATAGCCTGTGTGACTTCCACCTCACCAAATGCATTGATACACCTGTCTCAGCTGCCGCCACTGTAAATTTGACAAACTGGTAGACATGTCTCTCACCAACCAACCCCACCTATTCCTGGCTTGGTAATGTTTGGAGCTTATGGTTACACTCACTCCTCCAGGCAGGCCTGATTGTCCTGCTTGGAATAATTTTGATCATGACCATGATCCACTGGAGCCTCAGATTAACTACCTATTTTTTGACATAACTCCTCTAAGCCCAACCCATTCAGGTCCATGTTGGAGTAACATATGTTTCTCATTTGGGTCCTGAAAAATCAAGAAATGGAATTGAGGAGTCTGGCTCCTGGCTAAAGACCTATGTGTGATTTTTCAGGCCCAATCATATGGTAAGCCTCATAGAGAAAAGCTGCCCATCCCACACCAGAATTAGTGCACAGCCAATGCATGTCAGTCTCTGAAAGGAACTGTAGTAAAGGAGTCAGTCCCCCTGGCTGGTCATGCTCTTATGCATATCTGCACTGAAAGGCCTCTTTACATGGAACCTTGGTGAAGACGTCTTCATTCAGAGAGGGGGAACCTTGAGGACATTTTTTCTGTACTCTGACTCAGTAGTTCTCCACTCCTAGCCCTTCCCCCTCCCTTCTTTCATCCCGCTGTCAGGTATACTAAAAAACAGCAGTTTTTTGCTCCAAGCTCCCTGAGCAGTGAAACAATTCCCTGTGTCTGTGCTTATCCATTTCACCCTCACTGGCACTGTTCCATGAGGAATAATGGAAGAGTGGGGGAGTCCACCCTTTCTCTGGTTTATGTTTTGCTGCCACGGTAAGTGACTAAAGCCTTGACTGTTACTTTCATTTTGTCTTGTTGTCTTAATCAGTACTCTGACACCTGGCAGTTAAGCTCTCTCCAGCTCAGCTGAGCTCCTGACAGCACTTAATTTTTGTTAGGGATCCCAATGACCACACACAATTAACAGCTTCCAAAAGCATTTGAATACAGCAGTAATATTCAGCTTTTTTAAAAAAACAACAACAATGAAGTATAGATTCTTGGCCATTCTATTGTTTTATTTAAATATTAGTTTCTGGCTGTAATTCAGTAACTTTTTAATTGATTTGACACCTGTCCCACATTAAGATGGCTTAATTCCTTTGGTATTACTGGTTGGTAATTTGGCACATACCTTTTGTCCCCGAGGCCCTGGCGGCCCTTCTGGACCTGGAAATCCAGGCAAACCTGGATGGCCTTCCAAACCTGGAAATCCTCTCTCCCCCTGCAATTGAACAAGAATGAAAGATAAAGTCATTTGTGAATTTTCAAGCACAAACATGGTTGAGATTCAAAAACATCAAATGACTATCTAGAGAAGACTAAATTAATTTAATTATGCTAAGTTCAGTGTCCACTGACATGGAGAAACCTGTAAGATAGGAGTGGAAAAATACAAATCACTCTGAATTTATATCATATTTGGTAATGTAATCTCTTGTTTTCTCGTAAAAGTAAAAAGCTTATCAGAAATGAAGTTTATATATACTGACATCAAGAATCTAACAGGGAAGATGGCAATAAATCCAGGAAAACAGGAATGAAGGGGTTACATGAAATAAGTATGGTGCAGGGATGAAGAAGTGCAAAAGGAAAACATCAGAGAAGATTTCAGGTTTGCTGTGGAGTACAGAGTTGCAGGATTATTCAGAATGGAAATTCATTTGCTGATTAGCGATGAGTTAGCTAGAAAAAGGCTCTATAACATCAAAATTTTTATATTTTTCTCTGACTGTAAAATCAATACAAAAAGGAATAAATGTTTGTTGTAGAGGAAAAGAAAAAACCACCAGCAATTGTGACTCAAGTCCCAGTTCTGACCACAGCACTTATCAACACCAGCACAGGAGGGCTGTCTACCTACTAGTGAGGGTCTACTAGGTCTACATCTTATCACCATCTATCAGGAAAGGCTGCCTGATGTGCATATCTATACAACCAGATAGGTGGGTGTTGCAGGGTGACCATGTATACTAATATACCATTAGATAGACACATTAGGGTTAGTTAACTTGCATACAGTCAATTTATATTAAGAGTGTGAACCCTAACATCTCTAGGGGATCCAGTCACAGAAAGCAAATTCACCACTATTAAGTTTAAGAACCCTAAGGGCTCACAGCTCCGTGGCATGTGCTTCCAACTGCAGTGCTGCAAGCAGTTCCTCTACTCTCCTAAGGCTTGAAGCTGGACCTTGTTCTGGGAACCCTCTTCTCCCCAGATCCTATCCACAGTGACAGCCTAGGCAGCACCTGAGAAAGAGAAAGCATCCATATCTACAAGGCAACTGACTAATGGGCCATTAGAAGCACTTACCCTTGGAGGTTAAGGTACAATAGACTTTCATTCATAATCCCAGTATGTGTGTGTATCTGTGTGTGTCTGTGTGTGTGTGGCAACAGGGGGTAAATACTAAGTTTAGCCTAGATAGCTTAGATGATCTTGTATTGAATAACTTCTTACGTTGAAGCATCCTACAATAAATATAAGCCCTTTGAAAAGGCTACTTCTGATCAGTTTTCACTTATTACTTCAAAGCAAATGAAGCAAATGTTAGCCAGTTAAAGGTAGGCCTAAACATTCCTGTAGCTTTGACAATAATTATTATTGACATATTACAGCATTTTCTCTCTATTTTCTATAAATATATCTCTTTATTGTTTTAATTGCTCATAGAATTATGATAATTTAGTATCCGTCAATCTCAATGCCATTATTTTGAAGGAAATAGAACAAGAGAAGAAAAATAAAAGATTCAAAAATTTTAGAGCTGGATTGGCTCAAATCATTACATAGCCCATATTGGCAGAGCGGGTAGTAGAAATCTGACCACAAGCGCCAGTCAGAAAGTAAGCTAGAAGGAAAAAAACAATCTAGTTCGAGTATATTTCCATAAGTGGAAAACACAGCTACGTTTTGGGATCTCCGCTAGTATTTAGAGCATATCTCTGCCAAAACTTGAGAATAATGCTTGAAGAGAGCTATATTTTCTCAGAAGCAAAACTGCTACCCAGGCTATAGATATGAGAGGAATACACTAGAAACTGAAAGTAGAGAGTGCTAAAAAGCTTAACTGTGTTGGGATTATTAAAAATCATATACCTATACCAGATACTTGTCCTGAAATCTCACACTATAGTCAAACGATGTTGTAGTCCTATCTAGCTGACAGAGCAATATTATACCACAGAAGATAGAAGGGCAATTACTGGAAAGTAGCAAAAAGAATTGCAATAGCAATCCCCAGCCTTTGAAAGGTAGAAAGTTTCCTGCAGTAGAAACTATAGAAGGCTTCCATGAGGAGAGGGTGCCAGGAGGGTCCTCTACCTAATTCCTAATACAGATGGTAGGGAAGGCTGACATTTGTTATGTGCCTACCCTTTGCTACTGGTTGTCAGGCAATTATTTAATCCTTACAGCTACCTAGATTTTACTGTAATTTTCCAACACTCACTAACATAGAAAATGGTGTAGAACATCTATTTCTGAAGGTCAAACTTTAAAAAAACCTGGTTTATGCTGCCTGCCCATATTTGAATAAAAAATCAGTCTTATTTTTCTTTATGGAATAATATTTTTCTCCCCCTGCCTGTCCTTTAAATATTGGTATTAATTTGGAGGCCCTTTTTGACCCTTTCTCACCCTTTCCCTGGGAAATCTCAAACATCAACACATTTTTCCCTAAAAAATGGGCTCACAGGGCCAACTATCTTAAACATCTCCACTTGAATATCACACAGATGTTAAAAAAGAAAAAGAAAAAAAGAAACAGGCTGGGACCTGGGACACTTTGCTACAGTGTTGCAATGCTTGCACCTGGACACAGCTCTCCCGGAAAAACAACACACAAAGAAACTATATGGGACTAAAAATAACTGCACGCATGTGCAGTTGGGGCAAATTCTGGACCCAAAAAGATACAAAAGATCAAAAAACCCAACTGCCACTTTTGAAGAGCCTGGAGCAAAAGCAGGGTGTCAGGAGCAAAAGCAGGGTACTGAGCATGCCCCCTGCACACACCACCACCAGAGGGGTGAGCAAAACACCTAAGCCACCCCTCTGGCCCGACCCCTGGATGCACCCCTACCCCTGCTGCAGCAGGGGCCTCAGTAAAGCCTTGCCTTAAAAAAAAAAAAAATCCATGATGTATTTTCGTAAATGCTGTCTTTGCATCTGCTGAGATAGTTACATGGTAGGCTTATTTATGTTTAAAATTTGTATTTAGGGGGCTTCCCTGGTGGTGCAGTGGTTGAGAGTCCGCCTGCCGATGCAGGGGACGCGGGTTCGTGCCCCAGTCCGGGAAGATCCCACGTGCCCCGGAGCGGCTAGGCCCGTGAGCCATGACCGCTGAGCCTGCGCGTCCGGAGCCTGTGCTCCGCAACGGGAGAGGCCACGACAGTGAGAGGCCCACGTACCGCAAAAAAAAAAAAAAAAATTTGTATTTAGCCTTTTAATATGGTGAATTATAATTTTGGTTTTCAAATGTTAAACCAACCATGCATTCCTTGCATAAACCCC
This sequence comes from Neophocaena asiaeorientalis asiaeorientalis, assembly GCF_003031525.2. Classification (NCBI taxonomy): domain Eukaryota; kingdom Metazoa; phylum Chordata; class Mammalia; order Artiodactyla; family Phocoenidae; genus Neophocaena; species Neophocaena asiaeorientalis. Next base: position 1,797,206 of record NW_020171994.1, read on the forward strand.
ACTTGGTAAGAACACATTATCCACTTTATATGCCATTGGATCTGATTTGCTAAAATTCTGTTCTTCATTTCTGCATCCATGTTAATGAGCTATAGTTCAATGATTTTTAAAATTTTATCTTTGTCTGGCTTGGGTATTAGGACATATTTGTTTCATAAAATTAGTTGGACATCAGCCCGAATGCTTCCTGTAAGGAACGGCACCAAGAAACGGAGGAGAGCTTAAACAAGCTTTATTTGGGAACGCTCCCGGGCGAGGTTCACTGGTCCGAGAGAAACGGGCCAGAGAAGTCGCGCCCGGGCGAGGGTTTGGGCAGCATTTATAGAGGAAGAAGGGAAAGGGGTGTGGCGAATCCTGAAGGGCGCAGGTTATTCCTTATTTGGTGGTCTTTCCGGGTATCGTGGCAATATCTGGTGCCGGCGGTCGCATCAGTCTTGGGACCGTTAGTCCCACCCCTCGAAAGGCGAGAAGGCTGGGCCGGGTGGAAAGTCCCCAGGTCAGTTCCTGGAACTGGGTGGTCCAGAAAGTTTCGGTCTGATGCAACCTGTGAGTCTGATTGCGTTCCCCTGCCTCGGGCCAGTTGGCCTTACACTTCCATTTTCTAAGTTTATGCAAGATTGATATTGTCTCTTACATAAATGTTTCACATAATTCATCAGTGAAAACTTCTGGACTGGAATTTTTATGTGTGTGTGGGAAGAGTTTGATACTTCAATTTCCTTAGTAGATATAGGGCTAGTCACATTTTGCTTCATTTAGTTACTTAGTTTTAGGTAATGTGTATTTCTCAAGTTATTTGTCTATCTTTCTTCAGTGTTCTTCATTCTGCTGTTAAAAGCCCACCTGGTAAACTGTTTTCTTATATTTTGCTTTTCAAATCTAGATTTCCCTCCTTTTTATTTCTCAATTTCCAGTGCTCTGTTGCGATTCTCTATCTGTTCACTCATTATTCGCAGAGTTCCCTTTAAATCAACAAATATATTTATCCTAGTCCAGAGTGTTTACTTCTTATCTTAAGGAGAGTTAATCTGATAAAAGTCATTCCGCTAATATCAGAAATGAATCCCTCTTGGTGTTTTCACTGCTACAGAAAGTAGCTTTACTATAAAACTATTCCCCTCAAGCTAATGTTATTCAAATAAGCGTTCTGTATAACACTCTTCAATTATTATTAATAGGTGTTCCATTAGAAGGAAGGAAAGTGGGTTAAATGGTTAAATAGAGCTTGGAAATACAGCACTGCAAAACAAACAAATAGGTTTCTTTACTCCAGGACTTTTAAACACCTTTAGTATGCTAGTGTACCTTCCATATGCCTAAATGGAATATGCTCTTGAGATATTATCCCAAACTTTTTCATATATCATTAGTAATATTCAATAATTCATTCAAAAATATTCACTGAGCCCCAAAGAGTGAAGACTAGGGTATGATCACCTTCCTCCTAGTACAATTCCTTTTTGGCCACAATTCACTATCCCTTTTTAATCTTCTGTTTTCAATGTCAGTCACTGGTTCATAGTGGCTAGGTTTATGCTACTTAATCATCACCAATACTTACTTTGTAATCATCATATCCATATAATAGGGATGCTGTTGTGGTTAAAGTGAGATGAAAACAGAGACAGACCATCCTTAACTTAAATGGATTAGATAAAAATACATGAAATTGTATGGTAACTAGCACAGATTAGTAGCCTGATAAATGTTTGGTTCCTTAAGAATTTTGCATTCTTTTGCCTATTAAGTCATTGACTGCAACAAGATTCATCAGAGGTTGGCAGACTACAGCTCTCAGGCCAAATTCAGTCAGATCCCTGTTTTGTATAGTACAGGAGCCAATAATGTTTTTACACTATTAAAGGGCTACTTTTAAAAAAGGAGAAAATTATGTGACAGAGACCTTATGTGCCTCACAAAGGCTAAATTATTTACCATATGGATTTTTACAGAAAGTGTTTGCTGATCTCTGAGATATAGTCTAATCCTTAAAGCAATCTAAAAGAAGCAGTAGAGTAAAATTCATTTTATTTAATTAGATGCTGAGGTACAAGCCCTGTTTTTTAAAAAAAATATTAAAATCACGATTTTAATGGTTTTCCAAGTTTTTTAAGGCTCATCTCCTATCTTACCTTTTCTCCTTTTATACCACTACAATCACACTTTGATCCTGGAGAACACCCATAGCAAGCCTATAAGGAAGAGAAAAAGGGAGGAAAATCATTAAATATGAACCTGAAAACCAGACTCTGACTTATAGCTCAAATGAATTCAATAATCCAAACTTGTAAAACAACTACCAGAAAAACATCTGAAAGGATATATACAAAATTGCAAACAATGGTTACCTCTGGGGAATCTTTCATCTTTTATTGTATACATTTCTGTTTGAACTTTTCAAAATGAGCAAATACTTATAATTTTAATCTCCCATTGCGGAGCACAGGCTCTGGACACGCAGGCCCAGCGGCCATGGCTCACGGGCCCAGCCGCTCCGTGGCATGTGGGATCCTCCTGGACCGGGGCACGAACCCGTGTCCCCTGCATCGGCAGGCGTACTCTCAACCACTGCGCCACCAGGGAAGCCCGAAAAATGTCTTTTTATAAATGAAAAAGAAATCCATATAACTTCCCTGTAATATGATTTTCAGCTCTAAGGAACTCATTTTCTCTCCTAACATCACTTATAAGAAATTACCTCTCAATCTATATTAGCAAAGACCTTGGCAACTAGCCAAAGATGCCTGCCACTTAAAGTCCCTTGCTCTTCTGCATTCATGAGCATGAAATACATACTGTCTTTTACCACCTTTCTTTTCTTTGCTTCCACTATTCCATCACTAGTAGCTCAGTCTCTAATAGCTCCAAGCTTTACCACAGAAGTTGTTCCCACAGCCTAGGTATCCTAAATAGTCACTCGTAACAACTTCATTCACTCATATGAGGAACTGAGGTACTAGAGCCAGAAAAATATACTCCTCCAAAATAAGAATCTGTAGGACAAGAAGACAATAGATGATGTCTGCCATCCAGAACTATCTTTTACTCTGGCATGAAGCTGAACTGCTTAGAAAAACAAATAGTAATTAGTTTAACATATGTAGATAGCTCAGCATTTATGTACAATAAGGGGTTACGCTTCTCATCAAATAAGAGAAATTTTTATGTGATGTATATACCAAATAATGTTTATCAATGTTCAGCCATGGGAGACTATGAATTAAAATGTACGATAGCCTCTGTCCCATCATTCCGCGCTTTCCTTTACTCCAATCACTACCAGTGTACCTTCCCCAATCCTTAACAAACTACTAACCTTGTCCTTCTGGTTAGAAATCCTAACCCACTCAGCTGCAACTCGAAGTCACCCTCATACTGAAACTCCTTTTCCTGATTGTAACAGCAAACTACAGGGCCTTGATGTTGGGGGAAATTTCTCATGCACATTGCAAAAGACCGTTCCAATAACAGATGTGAACTTGACATTTCTAATTGAAACAGTTATATAGCCACTATTTATTATACATAGGTGATTAGGTTATATACTCTGCTTTTAGTACTATATACCAACTACATTAAGAGTTAAATAGATTTTTATTTTTTTAACATCTTTATTGGAGTATAATTGATTTACAAAGGTGTGTTAGTTTCTGCTTTATAACAAAGTGAATCAGCTATACATATACCTGTATCCCCATATCTCCTCCCTCTTGCATCTCCCTTCCACCCTCCCTATCCCACCCCTCTAAGTGGACACAAAGCACCGAGCTGATCTCCCTGTGCCATGCGGCTGTTTCCCACCAGCTGTTTTACATTTGGTAGTGTATATATGTCCATGCCACTCTCATACTTTGTCCTAGCTTACACTTCACCCTCCCCGTGTCCTCAAGTCCATTCTCTATGTCTGCGTCTTTATTCCTGTCCTACCCCTAGGTTCTTCAGAACCTTTTTTTTTTTTTTAGATTCCATATATATGTGTTAGCATACGGTATTTGTTTTTCTCTTTCTGACTTACTTCACTCTGTATGACAGTCTCTAAGTCCATCCACCTCACTACAGATAACTCAATTTTGTTTCTTTTTATGGCTGAGAAATATTCCATGGTATATATGTGCCACATCTTCTTTATCCATTCATCTGTCGATGGGCATTTAGGTTGCTTCCATGTCCTGGCTATTGTAAAAAGAGCTGGAATGCACATTGTGGTACATGACACTTTTTGAATTATGGTTTTCTCAGGGTATACGCCTAGTAGTGGGATTGCTGGGTTGTATGGAAGTTCTATTTTTAAGGAACCTCCTTACTGTTCTCCATAGTGGCTGCAACAATTTACATTCCCACCAACAGTGCAAGAGGATTCCCTTTTCTCCACACCCTCTCCAGCATTTATTGTTTGTAGATTTTTTGATGATGGCCATTATGACCAGTGTGAGGTGATACCTCATTGTAGTTTTGATTTGCATTTCTGTAATGATCATAGTGATGTTGGGCATCCTTTCATGTGTTTGCTGGCAATCTATATACCTTCTTTGCAAAAATGTCTGTTTAGGTCTTCTGCTCATTTTTAATTGGGTTTTTTTTTTTGATAATAAGCTCCATGAGCTGCTTGTATATTTGGAGATTAATCCTTTGACAGTTGTTTCGTTTGCAAACATTTTCTCCTATTCTGAGGGTTGTCTTTTCGTCTTGTTTATGGTTTCCTACGCTGGGCAAAAGCTTTTAAGTTTCATTAGGTCCCATTTGTTCATTTTTGTTTTTATTTCCATTACTCTAGGAGGTGGGTCAAAAAGGATCTTGCTGTGATTTATGTCATAGAGTGTTCTGCCTATGTTTTTCTCTAAGAGATTGATAGTTTCTGGCCTTACATTTAGGTCTTCAATCCATTTTGAGTTTATTTTTGTGTATGGTGTTAGGGAGTGTTCTAATCTCATCCTTTTACATGTAGCTGTCCAGTTTTCCTAGCACCACTTATTGAAGAGGCTATCTTTTCTCCGTTTTATTATCTTGCCTCCTTTATCAAAACTAAGGTGACCATATGTGCGTAGATTTATCTCTGGGCTTTCTATCCTGTTCCATTGATCTATCTTTCTGTTTTTGTGCCAGTACTATACTGTCTTGATTACTGTAGCCTTGTATTATAGCCTGAAGTCAGGGAGTCTGATTCCTCCAGTCCTGTTTTTCTTTCTCAAGATTGCTTTGGCTATTCAGGGTGTTCTGTATTTCCATATAAATTGTGAAATTTTTTGTTCTAGTTCTGTGAAAAATGCCATTGGTAGTTTGATAGGGAGTGCACTGAATCTGTAGATTGCTTTGGGTAGTATATTCATTTTCACAATGTTGAATCTTCCAATCCAAGAACATGGTATATCTCTCCATCTGTTTGTATCATCTTTAATTTCTTTTATCAGTGTCTTATAGTTTTCTGCATAAAAGTCTTTTGTCTATTAGATAGGATTATTCCTAGGTATTTTTTATTCCTTTTTGTTGCAATGGTAAATGGGAGTGTTTCCTTAGTTTCTCTTTCAGATTTTTCATCATTAGTGTACAGGAATGCAAGAGATTTCTGTGCATTAATTTTGTATTCTGCCACTTTACCAAATTCATTGATCAGCTCTAGTAATTTTCTAGTAGCATCTTCAGGATTCTCTATGTATAGTATCATGTCATCTGCAAACAGTGACAGTTTTACTTCTTCTTTCCTGTTTGGATTCCTTTTATTTCTTTTTCTGCTCAGATTGCTGTGGTTAAAACTTTCAAAACTATGTTGAATAATAGCGGTGAGAGTGGGCAACCGTGTCTTGTTCCTGATCTTAGTGGAAATGGTTTCAACTGTGACAACTCTGGTTTTGGTATCAGGGTGATGGTGGCCTCATAGAGTGAGTTTGGCAGTGTTCCTCCCTCTGCTATATTTTGAAAGAGTTTGAGAAGGATAGGTGTTAGCTCTTCTCTAAATGTTTGACAGAATTCGCCTGTGAAGCCATCTGGTCCTGGGTTTTGGTCTGCTGGGAGATTTTTAATCAGTCTCAATTTCAGTGCTTGTGATTGGTCGGTTTATATTTTCTATTTCTTCCTGGTTCAGTCCCAGAAGGTTGTGCTTTTCTAAGAATTTGTCCATTTCTTTCAGGATGTCCATTTTATTGGCATATATTGCTTGTAGTAATCTCTCATGATCCTTTGTATTTCTGCAGTGTCAGTTGTTAATTATCCTTTTTCATTTCTAATTCTATTGATTTGAGTCTTCTCCCTTTTTTCCTTGATGAGCCTGGCTAACGATTTATCCATTTTGTTTATCTTCTCAAAGAACCAGCTTTTAGTTCCATTGATCTTTGCTATTGTTTCCTTCATTTCCTTTTCATTTATTTCTGATCTGATCTTTATGATTTCTTTCCTTCTGCTAACTTTGGGGGTTTTTTGTTCTTCTGTCTCTAAATGCTTTACGTGTAAGGTTAGTATGCTTATTTGAGATTTTTCTTGCTTCTTGAGGTAGGATTGTATTTCTATAAACTTCCCTCTTAGAACTGCTTTTGCTGCATCCCATAGGTTTTGAGCTGTCATATTTACATTGTCATTTGTTTCTAGGTATTTTTTTATTTCCTCTTTGATTTCTTCAGTGATCTCTTGGTTATTTAGTAGCATATTATTTAGCCTCCATGTGTTTGTATTTTTTATAGTTTATTTCCTGTAATTGATATATAGTCTCATAGTGTTGTGGTCGGAAAAGATACTTGATAAGATTTCAATTTTCTCTAAATTTACCGAAGCTCGATTTGTGACCCAAGATATGCTCTATCCTGGAGAATGTTCCATGAGCACTTGAGAAAAGAGTGTATTCTGTTATTTTTGGATGGAATGTCCTATAAATATCAATTAAGTCCATCTTTTTTAAGGTATCATTTAAAGCTTGTGTTTCCTTATTTTCATTTTGATTGATCTGTCCACTGGTGAAAGTGGGGTGTTAAAGTCCCCTACTATTATTGTGTTACTGTCAATTTCCCCTTTTATGGCTGTTAGCACTTGCCTTATGTATTGAGGTGCTCCTATATTGGGTGCATAAATATTTACAACTGTTATATCTTCTTCTTGGATTGATCCCTTGATCATTATGTAGTGTCCTTTGTCTCTTGTAATAGTCTTTATTTTAAAGTTTATTTTGTCTCATATGAGAATTGCTACTCCAGCTTTCTTTTGATTTCCATTTGCGTGGAATATCTTTTTCCATCCCCTCTCTTTCAGTCTGTATATGTCCCTAGGTCTGAAGTGGGTCTCTTGTAGACAGCATATATATGGGTCTTGTTTTTGTATCTATTCAGCCAGTCTATGTCTTTTGGTTGGAGCATTTAATCCATTCAAGTTTAAGGTAATTATCGATATGTAGGTTCCTGTTACCATTTTCTTAATTATTTTAGGTTTGTTTTCGTAGGCCTTTTCCTTCTCTTGTGTTTCCTGCCTAGAGAAGTTCCTTTAGCAGTTGTTGTAAAGCTGGTTTGGTGGTGCTGAACTCTCTCAGCTTTTGCTTGTCTGTAAAGGTTTTAATTTCTCCATCAAATCTGAATGAGATCCTTGCTGGGTAAAGTAATCTTGGTTGTAGGTTCTTCCCCTTCATCACTTTAAATATGTTCTGCCACTCCCTTCTGGCTTGTACAGTTTCTGATGAAAGTTCAGATGTTAATCTTATGGGGATTCCATTGTGTGTTATTTGTTGTTTTTCCCTTGCTGCTTTGAATATTTTTTCTTTGTATTTAATTTTTGATAGTTTGATTAGTATGTGTCTTGGCATGTTTCTCCTTGGATTTATCCTGTATGGGACTCTCTGCACTTCCTGGGCTTGACTGTTTCCTTTCCCATGTTAGGGAAGTTTGCAACTATAATCTCTTCCAATATTTTCTCAGTCCCTTTCTTCTCTTCTTCTTCTGGGACCCCTATAATTCAAGTGTTGGTGC
>NW_020171994.1:1805330-1836671 GCF_003031525.2 Neophocaena asiaeorientalis asiaeorientalis
TGTTCTTCTGCCTCAGTTATTCTGCTATTGATTCCTTCTAGAAAATTTTTAATTTCATTTATTGTGTTGTTCATCATTGTTGGTTTGCTCTTTAGTTCTTCTAGGTCCTTGTGAAATGTTTCTTGTATTTTCTCCATACTATTTCCAAGATTTTGGATCATCTTTATGATCATTATGTAGTGTCCTTCTTTGTCTCTTCTAATAGTCTTTATTTTAAAGTCTATTTTGTCTGATATGAGAATTGCTACTCCAGCTTTCTTTTGATTTCCATTTGCGTGGAATATCTTTTTCCATCCCCTCTCTTTCAGTCTGTATATGTCCCTAGGTCTGAAGTGGGTCTCTTGTAGACAGCATATATATGGGTCTTGTTTTTGTATCTATTCAGCCAGTCTATGTCTTTTGGTTGGAGCATTTAATCCATTCAAGTTTAAGGTAATTATCGATATGTAGGTTCCTGTTACCATTTTCTTAATTATTTTAGGTTTGTTTTCGTAGGCCTTTTCCTTCTCTTGTGTTTCCTGCCTAGAGAAGTTCCTTTAGCAGTTGTTGTAAAGCTGGTTTGGTGGTGCTGAACTCTCTCAGCTTTTGCTTGTCTGTAAAGGTTTTAATTTCTCCATCAAATCTGAATGAGATCCTTGCTGGGTAAAGTAATCTTGGTTGTAGGTTCTTCCCCTTCATCACTTTAAATATGTTCTGCCACTCCCTTCTGGCTTGTACAGTTTCTGATGAAAGTTCAGATGTTAATCTTATGGGGATTCCATTGTGTGTTATTTGTTGTTTTTCCCTTGCTGCTTTGAATATTTTTTCTTTGTATTTAATTTTTGATAGTTTGATTAGTATGTGTCTTGGCATGTTTCTCCTTGGATTTATCCTGTATGGGACTCTCTGCACTTCCTGGGCTTGACTGTTTCCTTTCCCATGTTAGGGAAGTTTGCAACTATAATCTCTTCCAATATTTTCTCAGTCCCTTTCTTCTCTTCTTCTTCTGGGACCCCTATAATTCAAGTGTTGGTGCATTTAATGTTGTCCCAGAGTTCCCTGAGACCGTCCTCAATTCTTTTCATTCTTTTTTCTTTATTCTGCTCTGCAGTAGTTATTTCAACTATTTATATTCCAGGTCACTTTTCTGTTCTTCTGCCTCAGTTATTCTGCTATTGATTCCTTCTAGAAAATTTTTAATTTCATTTATTGTGTTGTTCATCATTGTTGGTTTGCTCTTTAGTTCTTCTAGGTCCTTGTGAAATGTTTCTTGTATTTTCTCCATACTATTTCCAAGATTTTGGATCATCTTTACTATCATTACTCTGAATTCTTTTTCAGGTAGACTGCCTATTTCTTCTTCATTTGTTTGGTCTGGTGGGTTTTTACCTTGCTCCTTCATCTGCTGAGTATTTCTCTTTCTTCTCACTTTGCTTAACTTACTGTGTTTGGGGTCTCCTTTTTGCAGGATGCAGGTTCGTAGCTCCCATGATATTTGGTGTCTGCCCCCAGTTGGTGAGGTTGGTTCAGTAGGTTGTGTAGGCTTCCTGGTGGAGGGGACTGCTGCCTGTGTTCTGGTGGATGAGGCTGGTCTTGTCTTTCTGGTGGTCAGGACCACAGCCAGTAGTGTGTTTGGAGTATCTGTGAACTTAGTATGATTTTAGGCAGCCTCTCTGCTAATGGGTGGGGTTGTTTTCCTGTCTTGCTAGTTGTTTTGCGTGGGGTGTCCAGCACTGTAGCTTGCTGGTCGTTGAGTAGAGCTGGGTCTTAGCATTGAGATGAGGATCTCTGGGAGAGCTCTTGCTGATTGATATTATGTGGGGCCTGGAGGTCTCTGGTGGTCTAATGTCCTGGACTCCGCCCTCCCACCTTGGAGGCTCAGGCCTGATGCCCGGCCAGAGCACTAAGACCCTCTCAGCCACATGGCTGATAGGAACTCTAAAGCTCAGATGCTCTCCTCAGAACGTTCAACATTCAGATTCCACCTATGGCACAGATAGCAGCCTACGGCAAGATCAATCCTCCCTTATGACCAAGACAACTTCTGGCTTCTTCACATCTTTGCTTGGAGATGTAGAAAATTCCTTTCCCATTCTCTCCTGTAGCCCGTTGATATCTACAGAAAAATCTGTTTGAATTCAACTTGAAAATTTAATTTATATTCTATTTATTCCACCTAGGTTATGATAATGGCTCCAGTACTAAGTTCAAGAAAAAAAGGCAACTGTAATACAGAAACCAACCACTAGGTGCCATTTTCCATACAGTTATAACCATGATGCCCACAAGGAAACAACCCCAAGTTGACATCTGTTTAATGGAACAATTTGTTTTTTACCAACATCTATTAATACTGATTAGGTGCTTAATAAGCACCAAGCACAATATTAGGGCTATGAGTTATACCAAAAAATGCGTGCTGCCTTTAAGGAACTTCCAATCTAGCAAAAAACAAACAAACAAACTAGGCCCACCAAACAAATGAAAATAATACTTAAATACAATGGAATAATGATATAGCAGACAATGGTAAGAGAAAGAGCTCTAAGCTACAAGAAATACATCCTGATTTTACCTCAGGAATTGATTCATTAGATGACTATGGATAAGTCATTCCTATACCCTAGCGCTCAGTTTTCTCTTTGGTAAAATTATAGAGATGGACAATATGATATCTTCAGGTAGCATCCAGCTTTTACAGGCTGTGATTCAGTGGGATTTCCCAAGTGAAAACAAGTTTTATAATCAGTAATTGTTATCAAACTTAAGAGAGTTCCCTTGAACTTGGGAGTATTCATAATGGCTCTGTAGAGAACATAAATAACTCCACTTCAATTTCTAAAAATGGGCAGAAATATATCTAGAGGAAAAAATGGCCATGCTAGGCAATAAAATTAAAATACAAATTTTTTGTGAAGAAAGTCAGCAAAACAAACATTAAGTACCTCAGTCTAAAGGACTTCATAAGTACACATGGAAAAAGTACAGTAGGAGATAAGGCCAAAAAAAAACTTTCAAAAACTGTGGAAAAACTTATTTAATTCTACAAAGTCACTGAACACTGTTGAAGCAAGAAAACAGGTGCAACTATAGTAATGGTGTATACTTTTTAGTGGGGGAGAAAATAATAAAAAGTATGAAAAAATTTTTATTATCATGTAGTAAAACATATCATGAAGATACAATAATTAAAACAGTATGGGCGCTTCTCTGGTGGCACAGTGGTTGAGAGTCCGCCTGCTGATGCGGGGGACAGGGGTTCCTGCCCCGGTCCAGGAAGATCCCACGTGCCATGGAGCGGATGGGCCCGTGAGCCATGGCTGCTAAGCCTGCGCGTCTGGAGCCTATGCTCCACAATGGGAATATTGCTCAATGAATAGGCAGTTCAATAAACCAAAATACAATGGCCAGAAACAGATCTACATAAACACACACACACACACACACACACCTACTATAAAGATAAGTTGGCATATGAAATAGATATGAAAATATATTGTATTGTTCAACATATGATACTAGGACAAGTACAGAAAATAAATTTAGATATCAGGCTCATACAATAAAAAATACTAGATATAGGACTAAAAGTACAAATAAAAGCAAACTTCTGTATGCATTAGGATCACTTACAGAACCTCACAAAAATTCAGATACTACAACCCCATCCTAAAGATTTTGTTTCAGTAAGCTTGAGGTTGGCTATCAGAATCTGAAATTTTAATAAACATCTCTAGGTGATTCTGATTCATGTGTTCTAAGATATATACTACAAAATAACGGCATAGGGAAATGATACCCCAATAATGGAGTTAGGTATCCAGACTGATATGTCTACTTAAAAAAATATATTTTATGCTTGAAAAAAAAGTAAAAATATCTTAAAAACCTCAAAGAGAGGCACAATAGGATTTATCAGGCTAAAATCTAGGGGGTAAAACCCTAGTAAGCTGACCACTGAAACTACTTTTACCCCGAGGGCAAAAGTACACATTTACAAAACTTGGAGAATTTGAGATTCTTGTTTTACAGTGTAAGGGAGTCACATACAAAATAACCTCAGGGAATTTCAAGAAAAAGATATCTTAGGTCTCAGCAGAGAGGTACAAGGGAAAAAGATCCTTGAGAAGCTGTAACCACAAGCTGGCCCTCATACAGATTTGCAGTACAAATCAGCATTTAGCTGGGTGGTCCACTAACCTCAAACTGTAAATTTGTTCAGAGTGGATACAAACTGCCTTGACCTCCCAGAGGCTGGGCAGAAATACATATAAATCCTATGTAGAAGAGCATACCTTCATATTAAGCTTCAAAGAATTCCAAAATATCCTTTTTGAAAGGAAAATAAGCTATCCCATTCAAAAATCACTAAGCATACAAGAAAACAAAATACCATAAGCAAAACACAGGAGAAACATCTCACAGCAGAAACTACTCAGCAAAATTTCTAATATTAGAATTAGACACAAAATATATAATGACTATTTTTACAATGATGAAAGGTTTTTAACTGGAAGAAAATAAAGGGACCAGGAAATGGTAATGAAAAAGAAAAAAAAAAGTACACTAGCTGAATTGAAATATGAATTCTACAAGTAAAAGCTATAAAATTTAAAATTCAACGGATGAGCTTCACAGCAGACTAGATGCAGCTGAAGACAGTTACACACTTAGTAAAGTAAAAAGAAATTATTTATAATGTAACATGGAGATGAAACACATGGTAAATGTAAAAGAATAGTTAAGAGACATGGAAGGAAGAGTGAGGTGGTATAGCAAACAGGTAATTTGGGTTATGGAAGAAGAGGTGAAAGAGGGAATGGGGCAGAGGCAATTGTTAGAGATAATGCTAGAAAGTTTTTAAGAACTAATAAAAAATATCTGTAATTCTAAAAGTCCAGCATATCCAATGGAAGAAAAGACAAACCCCAAACTGGATGCAAAACAGTGTAATGTCAGAACATAAAACCAAACCAAACCAAACCAAAACAAACAAAAAAGCCCCATGGTCTTAAAAGCATCAAGAAAGACAAGAGAGACTGTCTTCAAAGGGGTGACAATTAATTTACAGATTAGTTCTCAGAAATTAAACAGAAGCCAGAAGACCATGAAATTACATCTTTAATATGCTGAAAGAAAATTTTCAACCTATATTTTTTACCCAGTGAAAATACCTTTCAGGAACAAGATAAAAATACAAATATTTCCAGACAAACGAAAACTGTGAAAGTATGCCCCCAGCAGGACTTCACAAAATGAAATTCAAACCTTTCAAATATCTTCTCCTGTATGTGAAAGGAAAAATAAATGAAGTGGAGGGTCTAAAATACAAAAAGGGGGACTTCCCTGATGGTCCAGTAGGTAAGACTCTGTGCTCCAAATGCAGGGGCCCGGGTTCAATCCCTGGTTGAGGAACTAGATCCCGCATGCTGCAACTAAGAGTTCACATGCCGCAACTAAAGATTCTGCAAGCTGCAACTAAAAAGATTCTGCATGCTGCAAATAAAAGTTCCCACATGCCACAACAAAGATCGCACACGGGGCAATGAAAATTCTGCATGTCACAACTAAGACCCAGTGCAGCCAAATTAATAAATAAATATTTAAAAAATAAAACACAAAAAGAAATTAAGAGAAAAAAGTAATAAATTTGTGGTTGAAATTAAATAAATACTAACTATAAAACACAATTATAAAAACAGGTGCAGGATTCAAAAATACAGTACTAAAAGATAATACAAGGTAAGTCAGGAGAGAATGAGTGAAGTTAAAGTATTCTTCAACCCTTGTAACTGTAAAAAACAAGTATGGGCATTGATTACTTTAGACTTTGGTAAGATAAGCATAAAACCTAGGAATTCTAAATTCTATGATAAACCTTAAAAGAAGATAAGCAAGGTTTTGCAAATTATTAGAGAAGGACAATACTCAAATCCAAAAGAAGAGGAAAGAGAAAGAAAATGCTATCTTAGAGAAGGCAATACAACTAAAGGAAATGTATCAGCAATTATATTAATTGCAATTAAGTATAAAATGACACAGCATGAAGAAATAAATCAGACAAATTTGGAATATGGTACATTAATAAAAAAAAAACTAGCATGGATTATTTAAGAAGTCAATGCCAGGCTTTCCTGGTGGCGCAGTGCTTGAGAGTCTGCCTGCCGATGCAGGGGACACGGGTTCATGTCCCGGTCCGGGAAGATCCCATATGCTGCGGAGCGGCTGGGCCCATGAGCCATGGCCGCTGAGCCTGTGCGTCCGGAGCCTGTGCTCCGCAAAAGGAGAGGCCACAACAGTGAGAGGCCCACGTATCGCAAAAAAACAAACAAACAAAAAGTCAATGGCATGCCACTTGTAAATGACAGCTTAAGGAACTCTATGAACCAACTCCCTAACGAAACAAAAATAAATGATGAAATCTAGAAAAAAAACTAAAAATTTAAGTCTCTGGATATTGTCTGAAAAACCTATAGCAAATGAAGAAACACTTATTCAACAACATTTACTAACTCTCAGTATGAACAGCAAGAATCTATAATAGTATGGGACTCTAACACCCCACTTTCACCAATGGACAGATCATCCAACATGAAAATAAATAAGGAAATACAAGCTTTAAATGACACATTAAACAAGATGGACTTAATTGATATTTATAGGATATTCCATCCAAAAACAACAGAATACACTTTCTTCTCAAGTGCTCATGGAACATTTTCCAGGATAGATCATATCCTGGGTCACAAATTAACCCTTGGTAAATTTAAGAAAATTGAAATCATATCAAGTACCTTTTCCAACCACAATGCTATGAGACTAGATATCAATTACAGGAAAAAGTCTGTAAAAAATACAAACACATGGAGGCTACACAATACACTACTAAATAACCAAGAGATCACTGAAGAAATCAAAGAGGAAATTAAAAAATACCTAGAAACAAACAACAATGAAAATACAACAACCCAAAACCTATGGGATGCAGCAAAAGCAGTTCTAGGAGGGAAGTTTATAGCAATACAGTCCTACCTTGAGAAACAAGAAACATCCTAAATAAACAACCTAACCTTACACATAAAGCAATTAGAGAAAGAAGAAGAACAACAAAAAAAAACCCGAAAGTAACCAAAAGGAAAGAAATCATAAAGATCAAACCAGAAATAAATGAAAAAGAAATGAAGGAAACAATAGTAAAGATCAATAAAAGTAAAAGCTGGTTCTTTGAGAAGATAAACAAAATTGATAAACCACTAGCCAGACTCATCAAGAAAAAAAGGGAGAAGAGTCAAACCAACAGAATTAGAAATTAAAAAGGAGAAGAAACAACTGAAACTGCAGAAATACAAAGGATCATGAGAGATTACTACAAGCAACTCTATGCCAATAAAATGGACAACCTGGAAGAAATGGACAAATTCTTAGAAAAGCACAACCTTCCAAGACTGAACCAGGAAGAAGTAGAAAATATGAACAGACCAATCACAAGCACTGAAATGGAAACAGTGATTAAAAATCTTCCAACAAACAAAAGCCCAGGAACAGATGGCTTCACAGGAGAATTCTTTCAAACATTTAGAGAAGAATTAACACCTATCCTTCTGAAACTCTTCTGAAATACAGCAGAGGGAGGAACACTCCCAAACTCATTCTATGAGGCCACCATCACCCTGATATGAAAACCAAAGATGTCCCAAAAAAATAAAACTACAGGCCAATATCACTGATGAACATAGATGCAAAAATCCTCAACAAAACACTAGCAAACAGAAGCCAACAGCACATTAAAAGTATCATACACCATGATCAAGTGGGGTTTATCCTAGGAAAGCAAGGATTCTTCAATATACGCAAATCAATCAATGGGATACACCATATTAACAAATTGAAGGAGAAAAACCTTACAATCATCTCAATAGATGCAGAAAAAGATTTCAGCAAAATCAACACCCACATATGATAAAAAACCCTCCAGAAAGTAGGCATAGAAGGAACTTACCTCAACATAATAAAGGCCATATATAACAAACCCACAGCCAACATCATTCTCAATGGTGAAAAACAGAAACCATTTCCACTAAGATGAGGAACAAGACAAGGTTGCCTACTCTCACCACTATTATTCAGCATAGTTTTGGAAGTTTTAGCCACAGCAATCAGAGAAGAAAAAGAAATAAAAGGAATCCAAATTAGAGAAGAAAAAGTAAAAGTGTCACTGTTTGCACATGACATGATACTATACATACAGAATCCTAAAGATGCTACCATGAAACTACTAGAGCTAATCAATGAATTTAGCAAAGTAGCAGGATACAAAATTAATGCACATAAATCTCTTGCATTCCTATACACTAATGATGAAAAACCTGAAAGAGAAATTAAGGAAACACTCCCATTTACCATTGCAACAAAAACATAAAATACCTAGGAATAAACCTACCAAGGGAGACAAAAAACCTGTATGCAGAAAACTATAAGACAATGATGAAAGAAATTAAAGATGATACCAACAGATGGAGAGATATACCATGTTCGTGGATTGGAAGAATCAACATTGTGAAAATGACTATACTACCCAAAGCAATCTACAGATTCAGTGCAATCCCTATCAAACTACCAATGGCATTTTTCACAGAACTAAAACAAAAGATTTCACAACTTGTATGGAAACAGAAAAGACCCTGAATAGCCAAAGCAATCTTGAGAAAGAAAAACACAACTGCAGGAATCAGGCGCCCTCACTTCAGACTATACTACAAAGCTACAGTAATCAAGACAGTATGGTACTGGCACAAAAACAGAAAGATAGATCAATGGAACAGGATAAAAAACCCAGAGATAAACCTACGCACATATGGTCACCTTATCTTTGATAAAGGAGGCAAGAATATACAATGGAGGAAAGACAGCCTCTTCAATTAATGGTGCCGGGAAAACTAGATAGCTACATGTAAAAGAATGAAATTAGAACACTCCCTAACACCATATACAAAAATAAACTCAAAATGGATTAAAGACCTAAATGTAAGGCCAGACACTATAAAACTCTTAGAGGAAAACAAAGGCAGAACACTCTATGACATAAATCACAGTAAGATCCTTTTTGATCCACCTCTTAGGGAAATGGATGAAAGATAAATAAATAAACAAATGGGACCTAGTGAAACTTAAAAGCTTTTGCCCAGTAAAGGAAACCATAAACAAGACGAAAGGACAACCCTTATTTTGGGAGAAAATATTTGCCAATGAATCAACTGGCAAAGGATTAATCTCCAAAATTTACAAGCAGCTCATACAGCTCAAAATCAAAAACAAAAAACCCAATCCAAAAATGGGCAGAAGACCTAAATACATATTTCTTCAAAGAAGATACATAGATTACGAATAAACACATGAAAGGATGCTCAGCCTCACTAATCAGTAGAGAAATGCAAATCAAAACTACAATGAGATATCACCTCACACCAGTCAGAATGGCCATCTTCAAAAAATCTACAAAAAATAAATGTTGGAGAGGGTGTGGAGAAAAGGGAACCCTCTTGCACTGTTGGTGGGAATGTAAATTGATACAGCCACTATGGAGAACAGTAAGGAGGTTCCTAAAAAACTAAAAATAGAACTTCCATACAACCCAGCAATCCCACTACTGGGCATATACCCTGAGAAAACCATAATTCAAAAAAAGTCATGTACCACAATGTTCATTGCAGCTCTATTTACAATAGCCAGGACATGGAAGCAACCTAAGTGTCCATCGACAGATGAATGGATAAAGTTGTGTCACATATATACAATGGAATATTACTCAGCCATAAGAAGAAATGAAATTGAGTTATTTGTAGTGAGGTGGATGGACCTAGAGTCCGTCATACAGAATGAAGTCAGAAAGTGAAAAACAAATACCGTATGCTAACACATATATATGGAATCTAAAAAAAAAAAAATGGTTCTGAAGAACCTAGGGGCAGGAAAGGAATAAAGACACAGACACAGAGAATGGGCTTGAGGACACAGGGAGGGGGAAGGGTAAACTGGGACGAAGTGAGGAAGTGGCATGGACATATATGTACTACCAAAATAGATAGCTAGTAGGAAGCAGCCGCATAGCACAGGGAGACCATCTCGTTGCTTTGTGTCCACCTAAAGGGGTGGGATAGGGAGGTTGGGAGGGAGACACATGAGGGAGGAGATATAGGGATATATGTATACATGTAGCTGATTCACTTTGTTATACAATAGCAACTAACACAACATTGTAAAGCAATTATACTCCAATAAAGATGTTAAAAAAATGCCATATGCATACAATATAATACTATGCCATATCATCACACAAGGGCTACTCTCACAAGTCTCATAAACTCTTAGAAGATAGTAATTTAAGATTTCAAAACAGAAGTCATCTTTGACTTGCCTACTCTTAACACAAAACCTCCATTTTGGGGGATGGAGTGGGCACAGAGTCGCCATTCTTTAACAGTCCAAGGGTAAAAATTTACGTATCTTTTGTTACATCCCTTCATTTGATATCCTGACACAATCCATAAACAGATCTATTTCTTCCGAATAAATGCTATCAATAAAAGAATGTCAGCAGAGTTGAAGGAGGTCTTAGAAATTACCTAATATACCTCCCTCATTTTAAATATAAAGAAATGGACAGCCAAAGACAGCGCCAGAGCTAGAATTAGTTTCTTGACTTTTTCAGTATTCCAAACTGATTCCCATATACTTTCAAATTCTGAGCAAAAGCCAGTATGTCTTGCCAGACTTTTTATGAAGAGGAAACGTTTTCTCACTATCATAAATGTATTTCTTTAAAAATCAAATTATAGGTGAACCTATTAATCAGTTTGAAAAACTTTTAACCAAAGCAGCACCTGCCACTTCCTACAAATCCAGAACTAAAAAATACATGGAGACTCATTAAAAATTTGATGACTACAACATGTGATTCACCAATACTAACATAGGTAATGAGTTTCCTTGATTAAAAACATTACAATTTTTAAGATAACTAAAGAAAAAGACACACTCATTTGATTTTCAAGATTCTATTTTTTTTTTCCAACAGGGATGGAAGAATGTTGGGGAAAGGAGGCGGTGGCCTAAACCTTAGTTTATGTGTTTATGCTCATAAACTAAGGTTGATCAAAGTGAACCCAAATATTTAAAGATATCAGGTATCAGACAGTGGAGCTCTTCTGGCATCTGGTCTGGACAAATTACCAAATGCTTTATTACCAGAAGTACTTTAACCTTAAAAATCCACAAACAAGTTACTCACATTAGCTTTAGTGATTTTACATCTAGGGTGGAGAAGCTATACCTATTTTGGGCAAATTTTATTATTTCCAAGTATTATTGGATACCATTTGGAAATATGTGAAATGGAGGAACTTTTTAAAAAATTAGGTTACTAGATACTTTTAATGGTGTTTGTATAAATGGGATTTTTACATTAGAAAATTACCCTAAATCAGAATGGCATTTGTTGAGAGTAGATTCTATGATTGGCAGATAGGAAGAAAAACCAAGTGTAAGGTACCTTAATCAAGAGCAACTTTCTCCCCAATTTTAGGTACCAGTAACCATAAATTAAATTTGAGAAGTTTTTATTGAGTCTGGCTCTGTACAAATTAATATGGAGTGTAGGGAGATTATTAAATATCTTATCTCTCTAGAAAATTTTATAACCTAAAAAGAGGAATTAGAGAAATAAGCAAATTAGTATTTATTAGACAGAATAAGATAAATGACACAAGATGAACATAAAGTATTATGAACACTGAAAAAAGAAAAAATGCTTAGAAAACTGGTAACACACACAAAAATTTTTTTTTCATATGTTACTCTAGTAGATTTTTCCCTAGCAAGAATTTCCAAAGTTTTTAAGTGGTACAAGCAATATTTGAAGGAAATAAGTATCTATAAGCATATTCATGATCTAACTTTGAAAATAAACACAAGTAAGGATCACATCACAGAATTAGCAGCTTTCCAATTCTTAGCTCTGTATGATCTATGATATCCACCTAAAACATTTCTAGCCATCCAGCCTCACCTAGTTAACACCTCTAGTGATGAACTCATAATGCAGCCCACAGTACTAAGGTTTAAGACACTTGTGCAGTAAGAGATTTAATCTGCTTAAGTCTCTTACAAAGAAAATTCAACAATGGGAACTCAAGCAAGTAACAGATTAAAATCACTTTAAAATGAGATCAACCCAATGAATCACTTAATAAAGCTGTAATATAAGCAGAAGAAGAAACATTTAATTTCCCTACTCAAACTAAAAGCAGTTATTTTACTTTGTGAGTAGAAGGAGATGGACAGTGCTTACACATAAATTGTTCCTGCTGGAATTATTATTCATTTTTAATATGAAAACTTCATATGAAAATCTGGTGATATATACATTTTCAGCAGTAAAACGAAACATACATTCTTTTTACATCTCCGGACGCGCAGGCTCAGCGGCCATGGCTCACGGGCCCAGGCGCTCCGCGGCATGTGGGATCCTCCCGGACCCGGGGCACGAACCCGCGTTCCCTGCATCGGCAGGCGGACTCTCAACCACTGCGCCACCAAGGAAGCCCCAAAACATACAATCTTAAGTGATACTATCATATCCAACCTGCCACTAAGGGATTATAAGCATGAGATAAATGTATTGAAGATTTTAGGGTGAAAGGGTTGTAGAATAATAAAAATGATAACCAACATTTTAATAGCCCTTTACAATTTACAAATGATATGATATATATCACATTTGGTCGTCTCAGTAATATTGCTGGGATGTATGCAGCTATACTTACCTATGGTATCAGATGTAGAAAATGGGGATTTAGAGAGCTTAAATGACTTGATATAGGACCACATAGTAAGCTAACACTTACACTCAGATTTTTGTCTTTTGCCTCCAAATGCTATGTTCCTTCCACTACTAACTGTGGAAGAAAGTATCCAAAATTTCCAATTAAAAATCAGTGGTCCAGAATGATGGAATTATAAACATGAGTAACATAATAAAATCATTGGATTTTATGTTATAATTTATTTCTGGACATTATGAAAACTTCCAACAGCATTTAAAATGACTTACTTTCAGATAAATGAGTTAACCACAACTATGGGTTCACTGAGAAAAGAAAATTGAGAAGTAAAATAAACCTTGATTTTGTAGCAAGAAGATTTTTATAGACTGGCTATTGAAAGCACTGTGGCTTTCCATTCTACCAGGCCTATACAGACATATCCTGAGTCTCAACATCTTTCTTAGGATTTCAGTAAAGCGGTTCCATTAATGTAAAGAGGTTAGCACAAGTTGAACTTATCTGAGTTATTTGTGGCCTTGGAAGAGTTCTAACATCACAGATAAAAGAAACAAGCAGAAAGACTGCAGTACCATGATAATAAGAATAAAAACTTCAGAGTTCTGCTGAGCATGAATATGTCTGGAATGTCTCCTATGAAGCAGTCAAAACCTGTCTTCTAAGTGCATTTAAGATAAAGACACAGACCTACTAGAGAATGGACTTGAGGATATGGGGAGGGGGAAGGGTAAGCTGGGACAAAGTGAGAGAGTGGCATGGACACATATACACTACCAAACGTAAAATAGCTAGCTAGTGGGAAGCAGCTGCATAGCACAGGGAGATCAGCTCGGTGCTTTGTGACCACCTAGAGGGGTGGGATAGGGAGGGTGGGAGGGAGGGAGACGCAAGAGGGAAGAGATATGGGAACATATGTATATGTATAACTGATTCACTTTGTTATGAAGCAGAAACGAACACACCATTGTAAAGTAATTATACTCCAATAAAGATGTTAAAAACAAAAAAAGACTCAGTGCATCCAATTCTAGGGCCCTATGCCAGTGTAAAAATGCACTAATATATCCTAGGCCTCCCTGTTGGCTGCTGGCAGGAAGGTAAGAAGCAGAAATTGGTTTTTTTGCCCTTACACTGAGTAGACCAACATTCCCTGTGCATTTCTAACAGAATTACTGGCTGATCACCGCAGCAGCTGGTATTCATGGTAGGAGGAGCTAATATGATCTCTATTTCACAGGCAGCAAAGCAGGAAACCCTGCTACCACTTTCAGTAAAGCAAGTGTTCTGCATGAAAACCTCCATGGTATTTTCCAACACAAACAGAAATCAGAAAACCCTAGTTTAGTACAATCACAAAAAGCAGGCATGCTTCAGTTCTGGCTGTTTCATTTATAATCAGCAGGGAAAAAATCAACGCCTTCTTAATAGTGTTCTTGATTTTGGGACACTGATTACATAAAGTCACATATCAAAGGTGAGAAGCAGTATACCACCGTCACCACTGCCACCCCTCCCAAATCACAAAAGCTCTAGCTCCATCTAATAGGCTGGTAATTGTCAAGTCAATATTTAGAAAACTTACAACTTCCTCTAACATTAAAGCTGGCAGTACTTTTTCAATATTTGTCACTCAGAGTATTTACAAAGTAGCTTCAATTTATATACTACTCAAAATCTATTGTCACTTTGTGCTCTTGTCATGACAAAAATCTGTCTTTACTTAGCCCTGTCTTAGAGAGATCGGTGGAAGTGTAGGTGAGAGAGATGATTTGACAAACAGATCTGGAAGATGAAGATAGAAAATCCTTTACAGGCAGAAAGAGTCCACACATACCCTACATACATAGAGCCAATCTATGAGCTTTTATTTTAATAAAAATTGCAACAACCTTGCAATTTAATCAAGTTTGTTAACATGATATTGTACCTGATTTCCATCATCAGTCCATTTCTTAGGAACAAATACTACTGTTGGGTGAAAAGCTTTAAGAACCATACATAAACTAGCAAAACAATTTTAGAAATCAAAGTCTACCTGGCTAGTCATCTATAAGTATAATTGAAGGCAAAGCTGAATTTGAAACAAAAAGAATAAATACTACATAACAGAAAATCATAAAAAGAAATTCAAATGGTACATCTGGTAGAAGAAGAGCTACACATATGTGAGTAGACAAAATCAGAACAGAACGTACACTACCTTGACTTGTGGCTAGATGTTTGAAAATGGAATGTCTCCTTATTCTTGAGGGAATACCGACCACATTCCTAGTTAGTTACTAACCCTCTGTAATATGTACACAAACCACGAGATGGGTTGTATTCAATTCAATTCCATAAACATTTATTGCGTGATTTACTATCTCAGAAAGCAATGATAACTGCTGAGGATGGGGAAAGATGGCACAAAGGTGAATACAGTACACAAAATCTGCCTTCGAACACCTGGCAATTTAGTTGGAGAGACACACAGGCCAATCAATTATTATAATATAATAAAAACAATAGAAAATAAAAATGCTATGATGGAAATATAAAACAAAGTGCTATGTGAGAAAAGATAAAGGACTAATTCTAATTAGGAAAAAGTCATGACAAAAGAACAAATCAACAGGCATTTTCCATAGCAGATTTTAAGGGAAAATAATGCGGACAACTATTCACAGAACTTCTCTGTGCAAAACAGTAGCCACTAGCCACCTATGCCTAATGAACACTTGAAATATGGCTAGTCCAAAGTGAAATGTGCTATAAATGTAAAATATACACCAGCTTTCAAAGAGTATAAATATCTCACTAATAAATTATATATTACATGATGAAATGATAACATTTTTAGATATAGTGAGTTAAACGACATGTTATGAAGGTTCATTTCACCTGTTTTTTATGCTTTTTTAAGGTCATTTGTAGAAAACTTTAAATTATGGGTCACATGCCTTATACTTCAATTCAATAAAGCTGATCTAGAAAACAAAAATGACAATTGTGATCACTACTGGCAAGATATATTTGGGCTATAAGACAGAATCAAGAAAAAAGAATAATGAAGAGTGGGTGGGAAAAACTATCTTATAATAAGAGGAAATATTAAAAACATGATAATGAATAAACAAAAAAAACCTTCTCATCACCTGGGTAATACAAAAATTTCTGTGCAGCTTCCTTTTCCATTACAATGGTAGTCCTAAATCTGACTGCCTTGTCCCCAATCCAGACCAATTAAATCTAATGTGCACCCAAGGCTGAGAACCACTAAGTTTAAAAAATTGGGAAGATTCATAGTCTTCAAAAGGTGGTTGAAATCAGATTATTTCCAACCAAAGCATTCTGCTCTTTAAGGCTGAAGAGCACAGTTGAGGTGATTGACATTTGGCAGTAAAAGGAACCTAAGGAAGAAAAACTGTAATGTCAGATTGGGGTTGTTAATAGTAAGGGAAGAGAGGCTGAGCTCAGTCAACCGCAGACCCTGTAAGCTAAAAAGCAGATTTCTGAAAGTTCAAAATTATAACTGTGATTTCATGACCAAAGACTCTAACAGCATAGTGATTATGGGCAATCCTAAAAAGTAAAATTCTATCATACAAGTATGAGAATTCAATGACAAAGAAAATAGAGCCATATGAATAAACCAGAGGTACAACACAGGGAACACTCTGACTAAATTAGTTTTTTAAAATGTGAAAAGATAGAAAAAGGAGAAAAAGAAATGAAGAAAGGCACAAATGAGTAATATAAACCTGTAAGAACAATCACAGGAAAGGTAAAAACATAAAAGGGACCAAAGCTCATGGGGGAAAAAATGCTTAGAAAAACAAAAGTAGCAAACAGGGACGTGGTTAGTGTGCTATTTGGGAAACACTTGGTTTCCTTCATCTCCAACAAGAAAGGTGGTCTTCAAACTGGACAGAAGAGAAGTTGAGACCCTAACTAAAGGGCAGGCAATGTCATTAACTGTTAAATGTATTCACATTTCCAGGTTCAAATAAATTATGCACTAAGCTAATGCAAGCTTTCTCATAACCACTTTTAGGAAAATCTTTAAATGTATGGAAAGCAGTAAAGATGTTTGGATGACTCAAATTGGAAAATTTTCAGTATTGTTAAAAAGAGAAGAATTAGAGGAACTACAGAAAAGTTAACAGGTGAAGTTAGTTAACAGGTTGAAATAGTTAACAGGTGAAATAAGAGAATAGTTTTTTTAGATAAGGGAAATGGAATACCATAGTGACTTTAATTTCAGCAAGGCATTTAACACAATATGCTTATAGATAAAATGGCAAAATGTGGCTGGATGAAATTATGATTCAGTCACATGAGTTGCCTAAAGTCCTTTCCATAGACCACAAGGTGGTCCCACAATATCTGACTCCTCTCCTATCTTTCAGACCTTATTTCTCACACTATCCTATTGTCTAACCTTTTTGCCCTGCCTCAAACATGTTGAAGAGTGTTCATTCTTTAGGGCTTTTGCTTTTGCTCTTGCCTTTGACTGGAATGACCCAATCCCAGATATCCACATACCTGGCTCATTCATTCATTTCATTCAGGTTTCAGCTCAAATATTATCCCTACAAAGAGTTCTGCCATGATCATTCATTCTAAAAAAGCAAAACCATCATTCTCTATTTCTTATTTTTCTTCATAGTACTTATGACTCATTATGTGGCTGGGTGTGTGTGTGTGTGTGTGTGTGTGTGTGTGTGTGTGTGGTCTCCACACTAGAATGTAACCATGAAGACAATGAGTTTATTCTGTTCGCTAGTAGATTCCAATATCTGAAACAGTGCTATTCATCTTCTCCCTCTTCTACTAGCCATTATAAATCCCTTTCATCATTAGCTTTCCCTCTATGGGTCTTGGTGTGACTTAAATATTCATTCCTGAAGGAATTAATCCATTGGTAATGATCCATCTGTCATGTCAGAGTTGTTCCAGGTGTCCATTCACAGTTTAAACGGGGCAAGGAGACATCAAGTAGATCCCCTGGGTTTCACCTGTATTCTTCCCTGATCCCACATGTGTAAAAGCAGCCCAACCTCCTCCTTATTAGAATCAATAATCTCTGGCAAGATGGAAGCCCCAAGACTAACTGCAAGATTGGGAGACCATGGTTCATCCAACTAACCTGTCTCTTCTAAGTTTCCCCTCAAGAAGACAGGATCATGGGCACCATGCATGGACAAACTGCTCCCCAAATCTGCATGGGCAAGTGGATGTATGCAGCACAGGGAATGTGGGGGTTATGGAAATGTGCCACTCAAATATACTGCAGGGATCATGGCGGATTTACAGTCCAAGTTGCCATCCCTCTAGACCACCATCATGCTCAAAACAAGGCCATGCTTCATTCAGGCTGCTCCAAGACAATGACTGAGCATAGCAGGAATGCTAGTACAGACCCATTCTTGTAGGACAAGGGACTCCACCAACAGGTGACTTTGACTCAAGGACTCTCCATTGGCCTGGTCAAAACTTTGTTAGAGCTGCACTGCAGTCTGGCACACTTCCTCCCACTTGTCCTTTCACAGCTGTCAGACCTGCAATACAATCTGAAGGTATACCCTGCCTATTACTGCTTCTCTGCAGTTTATGATACCTCTTTGAACAAGCCAAGTTATTAAAACTGAGTTGCCTACCGAAGGCTCTAACATGCTCAGAAAAAATGATGACAATTCTATTAAAAAATTGATAAAAGACTGTCAGATAAAATCTGTAATGAAATCCATAAAAATTGTTAATCACCACGTCAAAAAGACTTTCATGATTAAGAGGAAGTAAATAAGCTTAAGTACATGTGAGTAAATAGTAAAGTGCTATTGATCCATTTAATTCAGTCTAGTTTCTCGAACACACACTAAATGAGATGGTTAGTTCCTTTCAGTTGTTTATATCTACTTCAATACCACATCTGTTATTTATATCATTGAGCTAATTACTATTAAAGAGTGTGAAGTCTTCATTTTCATTGGAATTCAATTTAAGCAGCAAACTATTACTGTTATACCTAAAACAAACATGATGTTATCATCTACAAAGCTATCACTAAATATAACATTTACAGTATCATCTCCATGGGTACAGCTGACTGGTCAAAACAGCCATGAATGTATTTTTTATCAAAAGTAAGCCTTCTTCCTTACCCTTTCAAATGGGGGTAAATTAAGTCATACAATGAAGAATTCCATCACTGTAACAGAGACCAGGCAACAGAAATGACAACTTAAGAAACTGATAACCCACCCACACAAAAGTGGGTGGGTTATAGTCCCATTTCAGGGAAGAGTACTCAGTTCTGACGTACATCAAACCCTTTTCAGAAGAAGATGGTATGAACATTAGAAGCTACCTTTTATTGAGCACTTACTTCATCAGAACTATTGTGTTAAGTGCTTTACATGCATTATATCTCAATCTTCACAGCAATTGTGGGTGGCAGTAATAGTTATTTTCATTTTAGAGATGACGAAACTGGTAGCAAAAATGTTTGTAACTTGTCCAAATTCACACAGTAAATGGTAGAGCCAAGAATCCCACCAATATCTTTGATTCCAGAACCAGCATGAAAAATCACTAAACCAAAATACTCCTATCCTGTAACAATGGTAAATAAACTACAGATCAGAAAATAAAACACCCATGAATAGAAAATTGGGTAGCAACTAATAAAAATCAGCAAATTTCTCTACCTTCTCCCACATACATAATAAGAACAAATGACAGTTCTGAATTTCTAACCTGTTAGGAAAAAGTCATAGTTCTGATTGAGGTGTTCATGCTTATATCAACTTTTTGAGCATCTCTTAGTTATCGAACATGGAAAGAAAGTGAAAGAGATGCAGAATAAAGAAAATATTTGTAAGTGTATGTGCAGAGTTGTACTTTATTCATTACATTGAGTTTAACTAGATAGATGTTAGCAACCTCAAATACATAGTTTTTAAATAAATCTATCTTGTACACAATTTCCCCAATGGTCAAAATCAATCAGATATGCAATTATCAGAGACAACTGCATAATTAAATAATTGTTAATTGCTTTCATGGCAAAAAGATTCAAAGAATTATATAGCTTTCACTTTGGCACGTAGCACAATACTTTTTTTTTTTACCACCATAACGTGTAAAAGTCCAAACTGCAATATGCAACATAATAAATAGCCTTATATACTGGATTTCAACTTTAGGGACTGTAGGAGACGTGAAGGTGTGAATGGAAGGAGCTCTGGTGATATTACACACACATCCTTTAGACAGAGAAGCTCCACTTTTATATGTGCTTTACTTTTTTGATACATTTAAAATAAATGTTTGAAACTAAATTTCCTAGTCTATCTATAGGATACCAGACATGTGATGACATACCATTTACACAACATATATTTCTCTTATCTTTTCCTCATCTTTCCTCTCTATTCTCATCTCTTTCATGCTTTTATTTACTTTTCTAACTATGCCTGTGTAAATGGCACCCCCTGGAGTTAAACAGTACAAAACTAGTGCGGTGGTCTTGGACTGTGAGTCCTGCTAAGTTTCAGTAAAGGTCACCTAATGCTAGGTTCACATATTCCTAAGGATTATGCCCCAAATTATACATATTATTAGAGTAGTTTCCCTAATAAATTGAAATGGCCTTCCGAAAATTATAATGGTTCATTTAATCCAGCTGAAAATACTCAAAGTGAATCATTATTCATATTAGGAAAATGAGGGTATTTATTATAACTTAGTTAAAAGCTTGTTTTTCTTTATTAGATCTTTTGCTTAATCTTGGGGGGTGGTCACAAACTTGACTTCAAGACTTACTGTAAAGGTACAGTAATTAAGACAGTGTCATTTCTTAAGGATTAGGAAATAAATCAATTAAACAGAATATAGCATATTAGATTTTCAGTAAAGGTGCCAAAGCAATCCAATAGGGAAAATATATTCAAAAATGGTGCTGGGATAACTGGATATCCCTATGGGGAAAAAATTAGCCTCAATTCCTACCTCATACCAAACACAAAAATTATTTGAAATGGATCATAGAAAAAAACCATAAAAGCTAAAAACCACAAACCTGCTAGAGGAGCATATAAGAGAATATCTTTGTGATTTGAGCTTAGGTACAGGTTTTTTTTTATACAAGACAAAGAAAGGAAAAACCGTAAGAGAAAAAAACTGATAAATAAGATTTCATCAAAATTCAAAATGTCTATTCATCAAAAGACATCATAGTTAATATAAGAAAGGCAGAGAATGGAAGAAGATATTCACAATACATATATCTGACAAAGAAATGATATCTAGGATATAAAAAGAACTCCTACAACTCAACAATAAAAATGCAAACAACCTAATGGAAGTACAGCCACAAGATTTGGACAGACACTTCACAAAAGAAGATATACAAATTGCCGATAAGGACATGAAAAAGTGATCAACATCACTAATTATCAGTGAAATGCAAATTAAAAGCACAATGAAATACCACTATACAATCAGAAAGGCTAAAGATTAAAAAAGACACGACATCAAATATTGAAGAGGTGTGGAATAACTGGAACTCTCATACATAGTTGATGCTAATGTAAAATGGCATAACCATTTTTGGAAAACTGTGGCAGCTTTTATGTGTCATATGGAAGCATACACCTTCCCTATGACCCAAAAATTCCATTCCTAGGTGTTTATTTAAGAGATGAAAACACAGAATCACAAAAAGGCTTGTAATAAAATGTCCATTGCAGCTATCCAGAAACTGGAAAGAGATTAAGTGTGTATCATTAAGATAATGAATAAACAATCTTTGATAAATTCATACAATGAAATATGACTCAGCCACTAAAGAAATGCAACATGGATTAATTTCAGAAACAGTATACCGAGTGAAAGTCTCACACAAAACAGTACGTGTTATATGATGCCATTTATATAAAATACTAAAACAGGCAAAATGATTGTGTGGTGGAAAAAATCAGAACAAAGAACAAAGGATGCCTTTAATGGGGGTAAGGGAAAAATTGACTGGGAAGGTGACATAACTTTCTGGGGATGACGTTAATGTTCTATAACACGATAGAGGAATGGGTCATAACTTTCTGGGGATGACGTTAATGTTCTATAACACGATAGAGGAATGGGTCACACAGGTGTATGCATTTGTCAAAACTCAGTGAATGCACGCTTGAGATTTATGCATTTCATTATATATAATTTTAACAGCAAAAGGAAAATCTGTAAACAAATATTGTATATTAATAATACATATTGAAGTACTTGGGGGAAAATGTACTGATTTCTACAATTTACTTGTTTTTATCTAACAGTTTATTAAGCCATGATTTCTGTGCAGTACAATGGTTTTTAGTATATTCATAGAGCTTTGCAACCATCATCACAATTGATTTTAGAACATTTTCATCATCCCAAAAAGAAAGCCTATACCTGTTAGCCATTCCATATTTCCTTCCAATCCTCTCCCAGCCCTAGTTAACCACTAATCTGTTTTCTCTCTCTAGAGATTTGCTTATTCTGTACATTTCATACAAAGGATCCGTTTTTGAATTAAATGTTGTATATGGTGGAGGTAGGAGACCAACTTTATTCTTTTGCATGCTGACCCAACAACACCTGTTGAAAAGCCTATTCTTTCCTCCATCTAATTGCCCTGGCACCCTTGTAAAAAATCAATTGCCTGTAAAAATGAGGATGTATTTCTGGACTCTCAATTCTATTCCATTGATCTATATGCCTCTCTTTATGTTAGTATCACACAGTCTTGATTACTGTTAACTTAGTAGTAAGTTTTGAAATTAGAAGTGTGAGTCCTCCAAATTTGTTCTTCTTTTTGAAGACTGTCTTGGCTATTCTGGCTCTCTTGTATTTCCATAGGAATTTTAGGTCAGCTTCTCAATTTCTGCAAAGAAGCCAGAAGTAATTTTTATGGAGATTGCATTGAATCCTTAGATCAATTTGGGGAGTACTGCCATCTAACAATATTAATTCTTCTGATGTATGATCATGGGATGTCTTTCCACAAGTTACTTCTAAAAAATAATATGAATTAATGAATAGATAATGGAATGGATAAATTGACACACAGATAAAACAACTACAGCAAAATTAAATGATAAATCTAGGCAGTGGCTACATGAGTGATCACTGTAAAACTTTCAACTTTGCTCCAATCCCACAACCAGAGATATAATGTTGACTTGGATCTCAGCATATTGCCTACCGCTAGCTACCCTGGGTTTTGTACTCAACTCGCTTGTGAACAATACCTACCACACTCTCAACCATACTGACTACACAGATATCTGGACTTACAAAATGCCTACTGTTGAAACCTACCCTATATCATGGTTTTGTTCTATACTCTCTGGGTTTCATCCATGTTCACCAAACATCTGGCTACAAAAAAACAAAGGTGATACTTCAGGTTGCCCCATTTTAGGAGCCCCAGTTCCTTCTTCTTTGGTTTGCTACCTCTCAAATAATCAAAGGGAAATAAAGAAACACAAATAACCCAACAAGACTTTGATGATTGCCTAATGGGGAAAAAAAGAGAGTATCGGTAGAATGCTCTCCATAAATTTTCAAACTACGAAACCCACAATTACAAAAAGCACTAGGATATATAATGTCCCAAACAAACTGTAGTAATATGTAACTGAAAGGTCATTGACACAGCTATGTCATGGCTAAAGGTTAATTTTCTCACATTATTTCACTTCCATCACAATCATCAGCAGATAGCTTTCTGGTTAGGATCATTATGACTAAAAATAAACAAACAAAAAAATAAATATTATTTATAACTCCACAACAATTAGAGTGTACCTAATAATGAGCAGAGGAAATACAGCCACAAGGAGATATAGCTGTCCAGCAGACAGCTGCCTAGGCTCACTCACAAACTAAGTGATGGCCCTGTACTGCTTTCTGGCCTAAGGATGCATTATTCAATTTGGTACTGCAGTAAAACTACAAACAACTATAAGAAATGTACCTTTAGTTCAGTACCGAAAAAAG
This sequence comes from Neophocaena asiaeorientalis asiaeorientalis, assembly GCF_003031525.2. Lineage (NCBI taxonomy): Eukaryota > Metazoa > Chordata > Mammalia > Artiodactyla > Phocoenidae > Neophocaena > Neophocaena asiaeorientalis. The sequence continues at coordinate 1,829,168 of NW_020171994.1, forward strand.
GAACGATAGAGCAAAACAATTTTGAAATAAGTGACATCTATTCCAGATCAAATAAATGATCCACACTTGTGTTTAAGGGGGCAGGGGCGATGGGGTGGAAAAGGAAGAGTTATGGATTAGGAAATAATGGGAGTAAGTCTGACATACACTAGATAGCAATGGTTCTTAAACTTTCCTATGTTCTGAATCATCTGTGAAGCTTGTTAAAAATGCTGATCCCAGGTTCAAACCCTCAGAAATTCATTGTTTGAAGCGGGTTCAGGACTCTATATCCTATTTAGCAAGCATCCCAGGTGACAAAACTGGGTAGTCTTCTGACTACACATTATGAGATACTGACCTAGAGAAATAGGGCAAACAAGATTTTATTTCTTTTCATTTTCTTATGGCCTCATTATTTGTACTTAGCATCATTTAATCCTAGATTGATCTAAGAATAACATACTTACGGATACAGATATGAGCATCCTGAAATCATCCAATTTAGGGAATTAGAAAAAAAAAACTTCCTCACCCTATGCCCAATAACCTTTTGGATTTTTCTCTAATTATTTTGTTTCCAGTTTTTCTCTCCACCTCCCAACAACCTCTCACCCTTCCTTGGTCCTCTGGTCCTATTCCTCTTGCTACACTCATCCCTCACAGTTGATATAAAACAGCCTAAGTAAACTCTGACTTCTAATGATTACATCTTTCTTTCCACAATTTTATTGCAAGGGAGGGTTAATACTAGATCTCTACCTATATACATGCACCTTTTAAAAAGCCCTCTATTTTTGTTCTTTCAATGTTCCTTTTAAAAACTTATAAGCTGTCACATACATTTGTACAAGACAAAGAAGTTAAAGAGTTTAAGTAACAGTTCTAAACTGTCACCCACTTAATGTTATAAGCACCTGATGAAGTATCCATGTATTTTTCCATTACTTCTAAAGACTATGAGCAATAAAGTTTATTTCTTACTTGGCTTGGAAAATTGGAGCAATCACAATGGATTACATGTGCTAAAACTTACTTTATCCTATCATTGGCTACATTAACCAGATTTAGCTGGGTAATTCTTCAAAGTAATCTTTTCATCTCCCTTCCCCCGATCAAATAGCTTTAAAAATTCAAGCCAAATTCTCCCAGTGTCTCCTGACATTGGGTAGCCTTCCATGCTCTAAACCAAAGGGAACCAAAAAATGTATTTGGCTGTGAAGATTTTTATTTCTTTAAGACTTTGAAAAAGGAGGACAAAAATAAAACCTGGACCTATTCCCAAAGAGCGTAAGTGCCCCTTTGATCATTTGGCAATTCCCATGGGAGCCTGAAATACTGCACCTACTCAGACATCATTTAATGTTCTGCTGTTGGGGGAAAAAATTCTCAAATGTAAAACATTGCTAGAATTTTAACTACCATATAGTATTTTAGTAATTTCTCAAACTGCCTGTGATAGCTTAATAAATCCTTTATTTTTTAATTCCCAAGAAAAAAAACAGTTCAGTTTTTTTCTTTCCTTTCTAGCTATAAAGTGACATTTTCAGTCTGGAAATAAAAACATAGAAATACCAAAAACTATGAAAAGAAAGAAAAAGTTTCCCAAACTCCTAACATCCAAAGTTGGACTATGTTAATATACTGATGTATCTAATACCATAGTCTGTCAATCTGTCTATCTCTTTCAGTGTGTATGTGTGTATCTGTGTGTATTTTTTATACATAAACATATACGTTTATTATCTATGTACATAATGTATATAATATATTGTGTTATATAGCTTTATATAATATATATTATACATAAATATTCATACACACTGATGGATGTTTTATAAAAAGAACATCACAGTTCAATTGTCTTGCTTGGTAATAAGAAATCAATGAGAGGAAAATATTTAACAACCAAAATAGCCAACAGTAGGGGACTAGTTACATACATTATGGTATATTTATTCAAACAAATATTATGCAACTTTGAAAAATCTTGTTTTTGAAAAATAGTTAATGAAATAGGAAAATTCTCATGATATAATGTTAATTAAATAAATACAATAAAAATTGTATTATAACACAAAGAAAAATCTAGGTCCAGATAGCTTCATTAGTGAATCTGATCAAATATTAAAGGAAAAAAATTAATATCAATGCTACAAACACTTTCAGAAAATACAGGAAGAGAAAACACTTATTTAGAAGGTGTCAATTACCTTGATACAAAAACTAGACAAAGGAATTACAAGAAAATATAACTATAGACAACTATTCCTCAAGAACACAGGAGCAAAAATTTAATAAAATATTACCAAACTGAATAAAGTGATACATAAAAAGAATATTATACCTTACTCAAATAGGTTTTAGCTCCCAAAATGCAAGATTGGCTTAGCAATTAAAGATCAATAAATACAATCTTATTCATTAACAGATTAAAGGAGTAAAATTATATGGTCATTGGATAAAATTCAACACCATTCATAATAAAAATTGCCTCCAAACTAAAAATAGAAGGGAACTTCCTCAACCGGATGATGTGCATGTAAAAAAATACATCAAACATTATACTTAATAATAAAATATTGAAGACTTTTCTCTCTATGATTGGGAACAGAGATAAATATCCTCTCTCATCACTTGAAGATGACATAATTATTAAATGTTGAAAATTCCAAGTCATGTGTAAACAACTGTAAAATCTAAGTAAGCGAATTTTGTGATATCACAGTATAAAAAGTAATTATACAAAAATGAAACTAATATTAAATTATTATAAAATTAAAAGCTGTTAAATAATATGATTTACAATGTTGTTAAAAGTCATCAATTACTAAGAGATAAAGTTAAGGAAAGATGTGCAAGACCTATGCAATGAAAATAATAAAATATCGCTGAGAAAATTAAAAGGTTCTTAAACAAATGGAAATATATGCAAAGTTCATGCACTAGAGTCTAAATATTATCAATTTTCCAAAAATTGATCCATACATTCAATTTTACCCCCATCAAAATCCTAGGAGACATTAAGAAATGGACAAACTGATTATAAAATTTATATGGAAATGAAAAGAACGTAAACTGTTCAAAATAATATTGAAAAGAGGAAGAAAGTTGTAAAACGTACTCTACACGATTTTAAGACTCACTCACTAGAATGCTACACAACCAAGATGGTATAATGTTAGTGAATGCATAGATCAGTGAAACAAAATGGAGATCCCAAAATTAGATACACAAAAATAAAGTCAAGTGATTTCCAAAAATGGTACCAGAAAACTTCACTAGGAAAAGAAAACTCTCCAATAAATTTTGATGAAGCAACAAGATATCCATATTTTTTAAAAAGAAATGTCAATCTCTATCTTACATCATTCAAAAAATTACTTTGAGATCAATAATTACCTTAAATATAAAAGATAATATTTTAAAGCTTCTAGGGGAAAAAAGGAAATACCTTTTTGACCTTGGTATAGGAAAAGTTTTGTTAGACAAGAAACAGAAGAAATAAATACTAAAAAAAAATAGATTTCATCAAAATTAAAAACTTCTACTTATCAAAAAACGCTGTTAAGAAAATGAATAAACAAGGAACAAACTGGAAAAAGACCTGTGCAAAACATATATAATAAAGGATTAGTATGCATAATATATAAGGAACAGTTAAAACTGAACATTAAATGGCATTTTTAGCTTGGAGATGTAGATAACTAGAAAGACGTTACTCCTAAACTTGAAACAAGAGAAAGCTAAGCTACTTTCCTTGGACCAATCACAGATAAAATGGATCACAGGGCAAACAACGTGCCCAAACTTACAGAGAGAAACCAGTTTAGAACATTTGATTATCTCGGGATGATAATATTGAATGCACAGAAGCAGGCAGGAGGATGAAATTAGAAATTTTAACTAATTGCCAAAGGTCAAGCATGGACAGACATGAGTGTGAAACTTCTGGGAGCTACACGGAAGACATTCTCTAATAGCTCTTTCCAGGAACCTCACCAGGCTCTCTGGTGGGAAAGTAAAATGAAGTAGTCACTTTAGAAAACAGAATGTTAGTTTTCCAATTAAGTAAACATATAGGGTTACCATATCACTCAAATATTCTACTTCTAGGTATATGTCAAAGATAAATGAAAACATACATTTATACAAAACCTTTTGCACAAATATTCATATCATTATTTATAAGAGCCAAAATGAGGAAACAACCAAAATGTCCACCAACTCATGAATTAATGAACAATATGTGGTGTATCCATATAATGGAATTTGATTCAGTAGTGAACAGGAATGAAGTACTAATTTATCTTACAACATGGCTGAACCTTGTAAAAGTTCAGCTAAGTAAAAGAATACAGTCACAAAAGAGCACATATTGTATGATTTCATTTATATGAAATATCCAGAACAGTCAAATCTGTAGAGACATAAGTAGATTACTGGTTGCCTAGATCTGAGAGATTAGGGGAAAATAGGAACTTACTGCTAGTAGTATGAGGTTCCTTTATGGGGCAGTGAAAATGTTTCAAAATTAGATTGTGCATATAACTATACAATAATTTATGAATACAATAAAAAAATTGATTTGTACATCTTGAATGAGTGGATTACAGCTCAATAAATCTTTTTCCTTAAAGAAAGAATAACAGTATTAAAAAATTAAAGCTGGGCTTCCCTGGTGGCACAGTGGTTGAGAATCTGCCTGCCAATGCAGGGGACACGGGTTCAAGCCCTGGTCTGGGAGGAGCCCACATGCCGTGGAGCAACTAAGCCCGTGAGCCACAACAACTGAGCCTGCACGTCTGAAGCCTGTGCTCCTCAACAAGAGAGGCCGCGACAGTGAGAGGGCCGCGCACGGTGATGAAGAGTGGCCCCCGCTTGCCACAACTAAAGAAAGCCCTCGCACAGAAACGAAGACCCAACACAGCCAAAAATAAATAAATAAATAAAATTTAAAAAAAAAAAAAATTAAAGCTGTAGCAGCAATATTAATTTTTGACATCATATTATCTAGAATAAGTGATATTGACAGAGACAGAGGAACATTACATAATAATAAAGGGATAAATTATTCAAGAAAACATGACAATATTTATGTGTGTATGCAATGAACAACAGAGCTTCAAAAAACATGTGGCAAAACTTGATAAAACTAAAAAAAAAACAAAACGAAGTAGCAAATCCATGATTGAATTATTTTTTTGAATTTTATTTTATTTTATTTATTTTTTTATACAGCAGGTTCTTATTAGTTATCCATTTTATATATAGTAGTGTATATATGTCAATCCCAATCTCCCAATTCATCACACCACCACCACCACCCCCCGACACCCCCCCCCCCTTGCTGTCCATACGTTTATGCATCTGTGTCTCAATTTCTGCCCTGCAAACCTGTTCATCTGTACCATTTTTCTAGGTTCCACATATATGCGTTAATATACGATATTTGTTTTTCTCTTTCTGACTTACTTCACTCTGTATGACAGTCTCTAGATCCATCCACATCTCTAGAAATGACCCAATTTAATTCCTTTTTATGGCTGAGTAATATTCCATTGTATATATGTACTGCATCTTCTTTATCCACTCATCTGTCGATGGGCATTTAGGTTGCTTCCATGTCCTGGCTACTGTAAATAGTGCTGCAATGAACACTAGGGTGCACGTGTCTTTTGAATTATGGTTTTCTATGGGTATATGCCCAGTAGTGGGATTGCTGGGTCATATGGTCATTCTATTTTTAGTTTTTTAAGGAACCTCCATAGTGGCTGTATCAATTTACATTCCCACCAACAGTGCAACAGGGTACCCTTTTCTCCACACCCTCTCACGCATTTACTGCTTGTATTCTGATGATGCCCATTCTAAATGGTGTGAGGTGATACCTCATTGTAGTTTTGATTTCCCTTTCTCTAATAATTAGTGACGTTGAGCATCTTTTCATGTGCTTCTTGGCCATCTGTATGTCTTCTTTGGAAAATGTCTATTTAGGTCTTCTGCCCACTTTTGGATTGGGCTGTTTGTTTTTGTAATATTGAGCTGCATGAGCTGTTTATATATTTTAGAGATTAATCCTTTTTCCGTTGATTCATTAGCAAATATTTTCTCCCATTCTGAGGGCTGTCTTTCTGTCTTGTTTGTTATTTCCTATGCTGTGCAAAAACCTTTAAGTTTCATTAGGCCCCATTTGCCTATTTTTGTTTTTATTTCCATTACTTTACGAGGTGGATCAAAAAAGATCTTGCTGTGATTTATGTCAAAGAGTGTTCTGCCTATGTTTTCCTCTGAGAGTTTTATAGTGTCCAGTCTTACATTTAGGTCTCTAATCCATTTTGAGTTTATTTTTGTGTATGGTGTTAGGGAGTGTTCTAATTTCATTATTTTACATGTATCTGTCCAGTCTCCCAGCACCACTTACTGAAGAGACTGTCTTTTCTCCAATGTATATCCTTGCCTCCTTTGCAATAGATTAGTTGACCATAGGTGCGTGGGTTTATCTCTGGGCTTTCTATCCTGTTCCATTGATCTATATTTGTGTTTTTGTGCCAGTACCATATTGTCTTGATTACTGTAGCTTTGTAGTATAGTCTGAATTCAGGGAGTCTGTTTCCTCCAGCTCCATATTTTTCCCTCAAGACTGCTTTGGCGATTTGGGGTCTTTTGTGTTGCCATACAAATTTTAAGATTTTTTTATTCTAGTCCTGTAAAAAATGCCATTGGTAATTTGATAGGGATTGCACTGAATCTGTAGATTGCTTTGGGGAGTATAGTCATTTTGACAATATTGATTCTTCCAAACCAAGAACATGGTATATCTCTCCATCTCTTTGTACCATCTTTAATTTCTTTCATCAGTGTCTTATACTTTTCTGTATACAGGCCTTTTGTCTCCCTAGGTAGGTTTTTCCTAGGTATTTTATTCTTTTTGTTTCAATAGTAAATGGGAGTGTTTCCTTAATTTCTCTTTCAGGTTTTTCATCATTAGTGTATAGGAATGCAAGACATTTCTGTGCATTAATTTTGTATCCCGCAACGTTATCAAATTCATTGATTAGCTCTAGTACTTTCCCGGTGGCATCTTTAGGATTCTCTATGTATACTATCATGTCATCTGCAAACAGTGACAGTTTTACTTCTTCTTTTCCAATTTGGATTCCTTTTATTTCTTTTCCTTCTCTATCGCCGTGGCTAGGACTTGCAAAACTATGTTGAATAATAATGCTGAGACTGGATATCTTTGTCTTGTTCCTGATCTTAGAGGAAATGCTTTCAGTTTTTCACCATTGAGAATAATTCACCAGTGACATCGGTCTGTAGTTTTCTTTTTTTTTTAGAATCTTTGTCTGGTTTTGGTATCAAGGTGATGGTGGCCTCATAGAATGAGTTTGGGAATATTCCTTCCTCTGCAATTTTTTGGAAGAGTTTGAGAAGGATGAGTGTTAGCTTTTCTCTAAATGTTTGATAGAATTCACCTGTGAAGCCATCTGTTCCTGGACTTCTGTTTGTTGGAAGATTTTTA
>NW_020171994.1:1836780-1837405 GCF_003031525.2 Neophocaena asiaeorientalis asiaeorientalis
TTCATTTATTACTGCTCTGATCTTTATGATTTCTTTCCTTCTACTAACTTTGGGTTTTCTTTGTTCTTCTTTTTCTAGTTCTTTTAGGTGTAAGGTTAGTTTGTTTGTTTGAGATGTTTGTTGTTTCTTAAGGTAGGATTATACTGCTATAAATTTCCCTCTTAGAACTGCTTATGCTGCATCCCACAGGTTTTGCATTGTCGTGTTTTCATTGTAATTTATCTCTACATATTTTTTGATTTCCTCTTTGATTTCTTCAGTGATCTCTTGGTTATTTAGTAATGTATTGCTTAGCCTCCATGTGTTTGTGTTTTTTTACGCTTTTTTCCCTGTAACTGATTTCTAATCTCATAGTGTTGTGGTCAGAAAAGATGCTTGATATGGTTTCAATTTTCTTAAATTTACTGTGGCTTGATTTGTGACCCAAGATGTGACCTATCCTGGAGGATGTTCCATGCACACTTGAGAAGAAAGTGTAATCTGCTGTTTTTGGATGGAATGCCCTATAAATATCAATTAAATCTATCTGCTCTATTGTGTCATTTAAAGCTTGTGTTTCCTTATTAATTTTGTTTGGATGATCTGTCCATTGGTGTAAGTGAGGTGTTAAAGTCCCCCACTATTA
>NW_020171994.1:1837526-1860610 GCF_003031525.2 Neophocaena asiaeorientalis asiaeorientalis
GACCGGGGCACGAACACACGTCCCCTGCATCGGCAGGCGGACTCTCAACCACTGTGCCACCAGGGAAGCCCGATTTCCTCTTTTATAGCTGTTAGAAGTTGCCTTATGTGCTGAGGTGCTCCTATGCTGGGTGCATATATATTTATAATTGTTATATCTTCTTCTTGGATTGATCCCTTGATCATTATGTAGTGTCCTTCCAATCGATATGTATGTTCCTGTTACCATTTTCTTAATTGCTTTGGGTTTGCTTTTGTAGGTCCTTTATTTCTTGTGTGTTTCCCACTTAGAGAAGTTACTTTAGCATTTTTTGTAGAGCTGGTTTGGTGGTGCTGAATTCTCTTAGCTTTGGCTTGTCTGTAAAGCTTTTGATTTGTTTTTTACTTCCACTAGGGCTTTGTTAAACATTTCTTGCATCTTCTTGATCTTTGCCTCCATTCTTTTTCTGAGGTCCTGGATCATCTTCACTATCACTATTCTGAATTCTTTTTCTGGAAGGTTTCCTATCTACACTTCATTTAGTTGTTTTTCTGGGGTTTATCTTTTTCCTTCAGCTGGTACATAGTCCTCTGCCTTTTCATCTTGTCTGTCTTTCTGTGAATGTAGTTTTTGTTCCACAGGTTGCAGGATTGTTGTTCTTCTTGCTTTTGCTGTCTGCCCTCTTGTGGATGAGGCTATCTAAGAGTCTTCTGCAAGTTTCCTGATGGGAGGGATTGGTGGTCGGTAGAGCTGGCTGTTGCTCTGGTGGGCAGAGCTCAGTAAAACTTTAATTCACCTGTCTGCTGATGTGTGGGGCTTTGTTCCCTCTCTGTTGGTTGTTTGGCCTGAGGCGACCCAATACTGCAGCCTACCCAGGCTCTTTAGTAGGGCTAGTGGAGGACTCTGGGAGGGCTCACGCCAAGGAGTGCTTCCCAGAACTTCTGCTGCCAGTGTCCTTGTCCTCAAGGTGAGACACAGCCAACCCCCACCTCTGCAGGAGACCCTCCAACACTAGCAGGTAGGTCTGGTTCAATCTCCTATATGGTCACTGCTCCTTCCCCTGGGTCCCGATGCACACACTACTTTGTGTGTGCCCTCCAAGAGTGGAGCCTCTGTTTCCCCCAGTCCTGTCGAAGTCCTGCAATCAAATCCCGCTAGCCTTCAAAATCTGATTCTCTAGGAATTCCTCCTCCTGTTGCCAGACCCCCAGGTTGGGAAGCCTGACATGGGGCTCAGAACCTTCACTCCAGTGGGTGGACTTCTGTGCTATAAGTGTTCTCCAGTTTATGAGTCACCCACGCAGCGGTTACGGGATTTGATCTTATCATGATTGCGCCACTCCTACCATCTCACTGTGGCTTCTCCTTTGTCTTTGGATGTGGGTTATCTTTTTTGGTGAGTTCCAGTGTCTTCTTATCGATGACTGTTCAGCAGTTAGTTGTGATTCCAGTGCTCTTGCAAGAGGGAGTTAGAGCATGTCCTTCTACTCTGCCATCTTGAACCAATCATCCCCTGATTGAATTTTGAGACTTCATCAGTCCTCTCAGTAATTGATAGAACAACCATGATGAAATCAGTAAGGATTTCTTCATGATGACCTGAACACTATTAAGCAACTTGATACTTATAGAACATTTCATCTAACAACAGCAGGATGCATGTTCTTCTCAAGTGTACATAGTTCATTCACCAAGATAAAACATATTCTGGGCCATAAAATATTATAAGTTTAGAATAACAATCATACAGAGTATATTATCATACAATCATACAAAGTATATTATCTGACCATAATAGAATTAAATAGAAGAAGAAAGATACTCAGAAAAATCCCCTAATGTTTGGAATGAAACAAAACAAGTCTAAATAACTTATGGGTCAAAGCAGAATTCTTTAAAGAAATGTATTTTGAATAAGTGAAAATGAAAACAACATGTCAAAAATGGGTGGCAGGGCTTCCCGGGTGGCGCAGTAGTTAAGAATCTGCCTGCCAGTGCAGGGGACACAGGTTCGAGCCCTGGTCCAGGAAGATCCCACATGCCGTGGAGCAACTAAGCCCATGCACCACAACTACTGAGCCTGCGCTCTAGAGCCCATGAGCCACAACTACAGAAGCCCGTGCCCCTAGAGCCCATGCTCCACAACAAAAGAAGCCTGTGCACTGCAACAAAGAGTAGCCCCAGCTCACTGCAACTAAAGAAAGCCCACGCACAGCAACGAAGATGCAACGCAGCCAGAACTAAATAAATTTATTTTAAAAAATGAGTGGCATATAATTTGCAGCAATGTGGATAGACCTAGAGAATATTATGCATAGTGAAATAAGTCAGACGGAGAAAGATAAATACTGTATGATATCACTTACATGTGAAATCTAAAAAAAATACAAATAATGTATATGTAAAACAGAAACAGACTCACAGATATAAAAAACAAACTTGTGGTTACCAAAGGGTAGTGGGGGAAAATAATTAAGAGGCATGAAATTAACAGATACAAACTACTATGTATAAAATAGATAAGCAACAATGATATACTGTAGAGCACTTGGAATTATAGCCATTATCTTGTAATACCTATAATGGAATACAATCTGCAAAAATACTAAATCACTACACTGTACACCTGAAATGAATATAATATTGTAAATCAACTGTACTTCAATTTAAAAAATGGGTGGCATATAGCTAAAACAGTTCTTAGAGGGAAATTTATAGCATTAAATGCACATATTAGGGAAAAAGGTCTCAAATCAATAATCTAAGTTTATACCTTAAGAAATTAGAAAGGGAAATACAAAATAAAACCAAAGGAAGTAGAAAGAGTAGAGCAGAAATCAATGAAACTGAAAGCAGAAAAATAGAGAAAATCACTGAAAACAAAAGTTGGCTCTTTGAAGACATCAATATAATTGATAAACTTCTAGCCAGGCTGACTAAAGAAAAAATACACCTAAATTATCAAAAGCAGAAATGAAAGAGAAGACATCATTAGTAATCCAAGAGCCCTTAAAATGATAATAAAGGAATACTACGAACAACTCTATGCTCATAAATTTGACAACTTCGATGAAATGAACCAATTCCTAAAGATCTACAAATTACAAAACTCACCTCAAATCATACAGATAACTTGAATTGTCCCATAACTATTAAGAAATTGAATTCACTGTTAAAAATCTTCTGAAAAAAATATTTCAGCCCAGATAATTTCGTTGACAAATTCTACAAACATTTGAAGAAGCAACAATACCAATTCTATATAATCTCTACTGGAAAGTAGAAGAAGATGGAACACTTTTCAATTTATTTTATGAGGCCAGCATTATGCTAACACCAAAACCCTATTTAGACAATACAAAAAGAAGAACATTACAACCCAGTATCCCTCATCAACATAAACGCAAAAATTCTTCATAAAACATTAGCAGATTGAAGCCAGCAATATACATAAAGAATAATATATTGTGACCAAATGGGATATGTTTCCGGGATGCATGAAGTACTTCAATATTTGAAAATCAATGTAATCCTACATATTAGCAATCTAGAGAATAAAAACTTCATTCAGTAAAAGCATTTAAGAAAATAAAATACTTATTCATAATAAAAACCTAATAAGCTAGAAATATAAAAGAAATGTCTATGTAAAAAAACCCAGGGAATCAACAGAACATCATGTATAACTAATAATTGAGACTACCAAGGCTGTACTCTAAGAGGATAACTGGGGTTTCCTTGGTGGCACAGTGGTTAAGAATCTGCCTGCCAATGCAGGGGACACGGGTTCAAGCCCTGGTCCGGGAAGTTTCCACATGCTGCGGAGCAACTGAGCCCATGCACCACAACTACTGAGCCTGTGTGCCACAACTACTGAAGTCCGCGTGCTAGAGCCCATGCTCCACAACAAGAGAAGCCACCACAATGAGAAGCCCGTGCACCACCATGAAGAGTAGCCCCCGCTCACCATGACTAGAGAAAGCCCGCATGCAGCAAAGAAGACCCAACACAGCCAGAAACAAAATAAAATAAATAAATAAACTTATTACAAAAAAGAGGATAACTGCAATGATCAGCTTAATTAATTAACTAATGCAAATCAGTAAATGGAAAAAGAGATAGAAAATATCAATTGTATTTTATATACTAGCAATGTGCAATTGAAAACTGAAACTAAGAAAGAAATATCATTAACAACAACTCCAACAAATAAAATACTTTGGTATAAATAAATTATGAACAGATTTATATATTTTTAAGCATTTTTACCACAAAATGCTCATAAGAGAAATTAAAGAAAATGTAATTAAACAGAGACACATACTATGTTTGTTGATTTGAAGATGCAACATAGTAAAGATGTCAATTCTACCCAAAATGATAGATACATTTGGTGTAATTCCAATAAAAATCATAGCAGAAATTTTTGTAGATACAGAAAAGCTAGTATTAAAATTTACATGGAATTGCAAAGCAACTATACTCCAATAAAAATTAATTTAAAAATTTACATAGAAAAAAAAAGTAAGTTGAACAGCCAAAACATTTTTAAATACAATAAATTAGGAAGAAACCCACTGAAGATTTTAAGACTTTTAATGACAAAGAGACAGTAATCAACACAGAGTGGTATAGATGAAAGGATAAACACATAGATAGTGTAAAAGAATAGTCAGGAAATAAAACCACACAAATATGGTCAAGTGATTTTTAACAAAGGAACAAAAGCAATTCAATGGAAAAAGGGTAGTCTTTTAAACAAATGATATTCAAACAATTGGTAATCCATAAACAAAAACATAAACCTTAAATGAAATTTCACATCTTACACAAAAATTAACACAAAATGGAGGAGACATCTAAATGTAAGCTTTAAGACTACAAATATTTTATAAGAAAATATAGGACAAAATCTTCCTTAGGCAAAAATATTCTTCAACAATAAAATCTAACACACACACACACACACACACACACACAAATTCTTAGAGATATGACGAAGAAAACACATTCCATAGAAGAGAAAAAGGATTAATTGTACTTCATCAAAATTAAAAATTTTTGAACTGTGAAAGACACTGTTAAGTGAATGAAAAGAAAAGCTCAGACTGGAAGAAATTTTGTAAATCACGTAGTAATCAAAAGACTTGTATCCCAAGAATATAAAGAAATCTGAAAAACTGAACAGTAAGTAAATAAGAGCCAAATTTAAACATGCACAAAAGACTTGAACAGATAGTTCACAAAAGAAGTTATACAAATAAGCATATGAAAAGATGTTCAACATCATGAGCCACTAGGGAAATGAAAACTAAAACCATGATGAAATATCACTACAAAGGAGAACTAATGTACAAATGAGTCAGTTTCTCTACATCCTTGTTCAGCTTTTGGTGTTGTCACTATTTTTATTTTAACCATTCTAATAGGTATAGTGATATCTGATTGTGGTTTTAATTTGCATGTCCCTAATGGCTCACAATTTTGAACATAATTTCATGTGCTTAACTGTCATCTGTATATCCTTTCCTGTAAGATGTATGTTCATGTCCTTTACCCATTTTCTAATAGGATTCTTTGTTTTTTAATAATGAATTTTGAGAGTTCTTTATATATTTCAAATACTAATCTTTTGTTGGATATGTGTTTTACAAATATTTTTGCCTAGTCTATAGCCTGTATTTTTTATCCTTTTAGTAAAGACTTTCACAGAACAAAAGTTTTTAATTTGGGTGAAGTCCAATTCTTCAGTATTTTCTCTCTTAAATTAGGCATTTGGTATCAAATGTAAGAACTCTTCACCCAGCCCTAGGTATGGAGGATTTCCCCATATTTTTTTCCCTAGAAGTTTAAAGTTTCATTTTTACATTTAAGTCCACAATCCATTTTGAGTTAATATTTTTAAAGATGTGAGGTTTGGGTCAAGGCTCACCTTTTTGTCTATGAATGTCCGACTGCTCCAACATCATTTTTTGAAAAAGTTATCCTTCCTCCATCAAATTTCTTTTGCTGCTTTCTCACAAATTAGCTGGGCATATTTATGTAGGTCTATTTCTTGATTCTCTCTTCTGTTTCATTGATCTATGTGTCTATCCCTCTTACATTATCACAGCTACGGTGACTAACTTAGCTATACAGTAGGCCTTAATATCAAGTAGAGTGATTCCTCCCACCTTTACTCTTCTTTTTCAATATTCATAACTGAGTTTTAAGCATTTTACTCTAACCCAGAGCCCGAACACATCAAGTGTACATCTATCTAAGTAAGTTCTCATCCCCAAAGATACTAATTTCAATCATAGGGGTAGAGAGAATGAGAGGATGAAAAAGCTTAATTTTATGTTAATTGTTACAAAGTTGGCATTATTTCTGCAGTATAGAATCTGCCACTCATATATATTAATACATTTAAGGCATTTTGAGACCATGTGAGTGACTCACTGGATGATTGTTTATTTATAGAAACAATCATTTCCACATAAACCTCTCTTTACATTATCTAACCTATGAATGCACTGAATAAACACATCTGAAAAAACATCAGTGCTTTAATTTATAACAGAAAAAGTCCTTCTGGAAGTAAATGCTTATAGAATGCTGAAATACAAATTAAGAAAATAGCATAAATATATTAAAACATGAAATATTTTCTTATCTATAAAAGATTTAAGCATCTCAAAATGAAAAGATAGAAGAACCAGATGTCCTCTTACCTCCTGCCCCTTACACTAACTACAGCTGATTATATCTTTACTTATGGATCTTTTCTCCTCCCTTGCCCTTCCTATCACCCATTTGCCATAAGGCTCATTTATATAAAATGCTGACCTATAAGAAAATCTACGTGTTGGAGTGAAATATTTTTCTAGAATAATAATTTCAAGTAATTCAATTATGGGTCCTGTTACACCCTGAGGCAGCATCTTTTTTGCTGTCTCCATAATGCTAGATCCGTTTGGACTTACAGAGGAATTCTACAAAACTATATACAGAGTTCAGTATTATAATTGTTTAGTTCAAAAACAGCCTTAAATATAGCCTCAATATAGCCTGTGCTTGAAATTTAATTTATAAAAACAAGAAAGAAGTACTATGTACTTAAATAGCTGCAATTCGGTTTCTTATGAAGAGTTTTTATTATTTTCTGAGCATCGGCCAATATCAAAATAAATCACAAAGTAAACAAAGCAGTCACATTTTAACGTATTTTAATGTGTTTCACTATAGCTTTAGCCTATTCCTGCCAAAATACTAATTTACAAAACAAAAGTGAGAATCAACTAAAATGTCAAATAACATTTAAACGATACTATTCTTTGCATCAGTTCTATGTTGGAGATACAAGGTAAGCCCTATAAATGCTGGTTAACGCCCCATGCAATTGGGGAGCTCCCTCAAGTGAAATATGATACTTTATTTGATGGCTATGTAGACCCAAGGATTAAGTCCCTATAATCCCTGGATAATAGACAAACTGTTCTGTATACACATTTACTCTTTTTTAGGAAAAGCAGAATTGGAGTTAAACAACAGCATATCTATTGCCTTACGATTTAACTGATGACATGTCACCAACATAAAGTATGTAAATAAAAGCCAACACAGAAAAACACCACAAAGAAGCATCTTAATCACTAAATTCAACTCTTCCAACGAAGGCTTAATTAAGAAAAATATTTAAGTCACCTATAGGCGGTCCCAGTACATTTCCTAGATGCTCACTACTTGAGTTAGCAGCTTCTGAAGTAAAATTGATACTTTTATTTTTGAAATCATTAATTTTCCCTTTGAACTCTACTCAAATTGCTTTATATACATGAAGTATACTTAGCTGATAAAACTGATAGTCTTTTCCCTGATGTTCTCTATTTTCTGTTAATAAGAGCCCTGAAATGGATGCACAATTCCAGACTCACTTACTGAACCCCCCCTCTACCCTTGCTTATAAATGTATCTTTTTAAAAATTCCTCTTCCTTTTGGTAAGTCTTGATAGGTATTAGAGGTCTCTAGTTTAAGATGGTATTACACTAAACAATCCATTTTTTAAATAGTTATATAATGCTTTCTTTATAAAATGAAAATATTAAGCAAATTTAAATGCCCAGTAGAAGGTACAAGTGAGACGGTAAAAATTGGGCTATATAGTTGGAAGAAAGAGAAATATAGCAAAACCAGGTACTATTCGGGAAAGGGTTTATACATACAATTTTATCTAGAGTCAAAGAACCAAATCCTGCAAAATACTCAGTGATTTTTTAACATTTGAGCAAAACTCATCAATCCATATGCTCACAAGAAATGGGTTAGCTTCTACATATCAAAATAAGACAGAACAATAACCAAAATTTAATTATAAGTTATAATGCAATAAAAAGGCCAGACATTTTTAATAGCTATCTATTTCTATAAAAGCATATTTTACTAGTAAATGAGAGTCCCCTCAGTTGTGTTAAATACTTTATTCATCCATTTCACTTATTCAGTGAGCAATACAGCAAGTTGAATCTCTCCCACTCAACAACTCCCATCCTTCTTTTTCACCTTTTAATGATGAATGTCACATTATATTTTAAAAAATGAAAACAACCTCAAAGTGGACCAAAGACCTAAATATAGTAGCTAAAATTATAAAACTCTTAGAAGAAAACATAAGAGAAAAGCTTCATGAATTACAATGAATTTAGTAACAATTTCTTGGATAAGACACCAAAAGCACAGGTCACAAAAGTAAAAATAGATAAACTAGACTGCATCAAAAATAAAAACTGTGCATCAAAGGACACAATCAATAAAGTGAAAAGGCAACCTATGGGATGGGAGAAAATGTGTGCAAATCATATCTGATAAGGGGTTGATATCCAGAATATACAAAGAACTTCTACAACTCAACAACAAAAAAACAACAACCAGATTAAAAATGGACAAAGGACTTGAAGAGACATTTCTCCAAGGAAGACAGAAATGGCCAAGAAGCACATGAAAACACGCTCAACATCACTAATCAACACGCAAATGCAAATCAAAACCATAATGCGGGACTTCCCTGGTGGTCCAGTGGTTAAGACTCCACACTCCCAATGCAGGGGGCCGGGTTCCATCCCTGGTCAGAGAACTAGATCCTGCATGTCACAACTAAGAGCCTGCATGCTGCAACGAAGATCTCGCACAAAGCAACGAAGATCCCACAGGTGGCAATGAAGACCCGGTGCAGCCAAATAAATAATAAATAAATATTTTTTCAAAATACAGATACACATCACACCAACTAGGGTGACTACTATGAATGTGGAGAAATTGAAGTCCTTATGCACTGTTGGTGGCAATGTAAAATGGTACAGTTGCTATGGAAAAGTGTAGCAGTTCCTCAAGACATTAAAAATAGAATTACCGTGCTCGCTTCGGCAGCACATATACTAAAATTGGAACGATACAGAGAAGATTAGCATGGCCCCTGCACAAGGATGACACGCAAATTCGTGAAGCGTTCCATATTTTTATACTTTTTGCTTCCGTATGAAAAAAAAATAGAATTACCATGTGATCCAGCAATTTCACTTCCAAGTACTCAAAAGAATTAAAAGCAGGGTCTCAAAGAGATACTTTACCAAATACTATTATTTTCCATTGGTCTATTGTTTGTCCAACTGCTATTCCTTGCTCTGAGAGGCAGTGGCTAATACATTTGCCCTTAAATCTATTAAATGCCCCCCAAAGTAGCTGCCTCAACCTTCAGAGAGTTCTGAGTTAGGCAAAATAAGGGCAGGCCTTTTAGAGCTAGTCTTCAGGGAGCCACTAGGCTGGTCAAAATGAACAACCACAATTCTTTAAGAATGAGGTCAATTCTACTACCTCCAGCACTAAGAACTTGTACTTGGAATATGGACTGTTGTCTTCAAAGCTTCTTCCAATCTGGAGTGAAGGGGATGGGGACAAGGTAAGTTAAAATGCCACAAAGGTCTCTTACTGAGATTCAACTGTTTTTTTCCTTGATTAAGCATTTACCTGGTGGCTATAAACTTTTGACTGGTTTCCAGAATACCAATAAGGTTGATTCTGAGAGTATCTGCTAGTTTATTTGCGATTTTATGGAAATATGGATTTTTGGGATTCCCTGCTCTACCATGTTCATTGGAATTAAGCCTGATTACATCTAAACACATTTTCAAGACAAAAAATTTAACATAGCATTTAATAGTTAAGACACGAAAAACAATTAACGGATGAAGTGCCACACTTTGATGTGGGTAAGAGATGCCCCATAACTTAGCAGAACCCACTCTAGCAATTCCTCAGCTGCTCCCAGTTCCTAGAGGAAAGAATCTGTGGGGCCACAGGGAAAAGAACATCAGAAGCCTGTGCTTCCCCCTTCTAGATCATAATTTGTGTACCCAAGATCCCCAAATTCCCTGCCCAAATAGCCCCAAGCCACTTTCATGAGCCCACATGGGCCTCTTCAGGTCTACCCTTCACCAGCCTTTCTCAGCCCACTAACCTTTCTCAAGCCCTAAAGAAAATTATTCATGTAACCATTTTCTCCACTCTCCCAAATACAGCACAAGGCTGATAGCATTTTAATTTTTTCATCTAATAGATGCCTTGGGGTTTAATTTAAAGCATTTAATGGTTTAATTATTTAAATAATTTAATGGTTTAATTCTCTCCTGGAACTCATTTTGAAGTGTTGTTCTAGAGGGTGGATCTTGCTATCTATGTGCCCACTATTAAGCCCAAGGAGTGGTCAAAGTAGGCCAGTGACAGGGACCATGGACAGAGCTTGTACACATAGGCTGGAGTGAAGCATACATTAGAGTGAGGCCCTTTCTGGTGCAAGACAGAGACAGGTATCTAAAGAGAAGGAGGCCAGCCAAGGTCTAGTAGCCAACTTTCCCAGTGCAATCATGTGCCAGTGTTGAAGTCAGAGGAGTTTGAGAATTCTAAACTTGAACCTGACCTTCCAGTTCATTATAAAGGCATATTTGTCAAAATGTGAGAATAGGACTTCATTTTATTTAACAGTTTGTTAAATTGGGTTACAAATTTTTTAAATTTTATACATATGGCATTTAGATTTGTATTTGTACTCTTGGCTCAGTCTATACAAATGATGACACAGGTCTGTATAGATAAAACAAACTAATTTAGTTATCTCTGTAACATTGATGAGGTTCAAACTGGGTAAAGAACAATAGGTAGACACTGCCCAAGTAAGTTACACTTCATTATATTTATACAGCATACATAAATATTGTTAGATGAAGACCTGAAATTAGTCCATTTTCCCAAAAGTAATGTGTGCAATGCAAACTTTAGGGTACCAGCAACTTTCTAAAATGAAGAACGAAGACAACTCTGAATCAATATTACATCCCAGTTAACTGTAACACGGTGGAGATATCCTTCCTAAAAACTGGTTTCTAGGCCTAAATAAGCCTACTTGAAGGTAGTACATTTGCATAAGTTATTTTTTTACTATTATTGATCACAGTGACAACTGAAGTCTTTTCTAAGTGAAATGGTCCTGCCAACAGTTCCTAACACAAGGCCAGCCACAGACAATCATATTTTAGACCACATGACCCAGACTTCCCATGCACATGACTATAGATAATTATAGACAAGGAGGAAGCAAGGTAACTCAAAGACAATCAATCTATAGGCTGGCCAGTGGACTATGATGTGGCAAGCATGAAAAGATAAATTATACCAATCAGACTGAGCAGATATACTCTCACGAATTTGAACCAGGAAATAGCAAGAGATTAACTTAGGTAGCAATGAGAACAAAGCCAAGAGGCCATGATACAGAATGGCTACAAAGGTATGTTGGCCATGTGCAAGCCAATATGCATGCACCCCAATGTTCACTGCAGCACTATTTACAACAGCCAGGACATGGAAGCAACCTAAATGTTCATTGACAGAGGAATGGGTAAAGAAAATGTGGTACATATATGCAGTGGAATATTACTCAGCCATAAAATAAAATGAAATAATGCCATTTGCAGCAACAGGGATACACCTAGAGATTGTCATACTAAGTGAAGTAAGTCAGACAGAGAAATACAAATATCAAATGATATGGTTTATATGTGGAATCTAAAAAAGAAAAAGGTACAAATGAACTTATTTACAAAACAGAAGTAGAGTCACAGACGTAGAAAACAAATGTATGATTACCAGGGGGGAAAGTAGTGGGGGTGGGGGAGGGATAAATTGGGAGATTGGGATTGACATATACACATGACTATATATAAAAGATAACTAATAAGGACCCACTGTATAGCACAGGGAACTCTACTCAATATTCTGTAATGACTCATATGGGAAAAGAATCTAAAAAAGAGTGGACATATGTATATGTATAACTGATTCACTCTGCTGTACACCTGAAACTAACACAACACTGTAAATCAACTATAATCCAATAAAAATTTTAAAAACATAAAAATAAAGTTAAAAAAGAGGAAACAAAAAAGTATAAGGAAGAGAAAAAAGAGAACAAAATAAATGTTATAGATAATATGGAAACTTGGAGCTCATGAACAAGCTATCCTCTTCTGACTACATCACCACTGGAATACACTACAGTTCCATTCTACAATAACCACCCCACCCATATCAAGGGGTAGAGCGGATATCTATTTCTAAGAACCCAAACCATCCCTACTCTTTACTAAAATAGACTGCTTCTCCAATAAAGATTCAAACAAATCATATTGCATTTATTTTAAAGAAATTATAAATATTTTAACACATTTGGGTTTTTATAAAAGGCAGCTGCATAAAATACCATGTTTTATGCAATTCTATTTCATGAAAATTCAGATTTTCAGATAAAAATGTGGAAATATTATTCCCTATAAATTAGGTTTTCCTTTAAATGTCCCTAGGGACTTAAGAGAAATTTTCCAGAAATGTGCTTACTGAGAATATCAAAGAAAGTGAACAGTGAAAAATCACTAATGTCTCAAAAACAACTCCACAGAACAGAAATCCAATAAGAATGGGAGGTTTAAAAATGCAAAATATTCAAAAGGAATTTTTAAAACTGTAAAATAGATGGTTGTGATCTAACAAATGAAATACACAAAAGAATCAATGGTTTGAAAGATATAATCATTTCCAATATCCCTATTAATATGCCATTCAATCTAAACCACATTTTAAAGTGGGTTTCGACTGTTTAACATGACAGGAAGTATACTTTTCTGCTTTCCAGGGTATCTATTTTAATATAAACTTTACACAGGCTTCTACAGACTCCTTGATCTTTTATGAATGAAGAGAGAAGTACAATGTGACTCATATTTTTAACATAATCAGCCATTTATGCTAGATTTCTTATAGCAAAGGTTGTATATGCCTTCCCTTTGACATATATTACCAATTCATCAAAAATATATAAAATGCTGCTCACAAATGGCTCAAAAAACATTTTAAGTCATAATTAACTTGACAATAGGATCAATAATCTCAAATGTATAGATTCCAAAACCTTGAAAACCATTAAAACCAGAAAAAATCCCCCTAACTTAAAAACTGATGTACAATGTTGGTATTCCTTACTGTACTGGCCACTAATAACTGTAAATAGGTCTACTCAAATAATTTTATCATGCCATTTACCTGCTGAAAAACCTATACATGCTCTAACTGGTATGTCATAAATCATATTACAGTATAAATCCCATGAATTCAGGGATCTTATCTCTTTAACAGCTATATATTAACAGTTCCCAGCAAAAAGCGGGGAAAATAGTAGGGGTTCCATAAATACAACTCCTTAGATTTTCCTATTTCAAGAAGGAGTTACAACCTTAAGCAAAATGTTCTTATTACTCCATGATGTGATCTCTCTAGTACAGGCCAAGCTTATTTATCTGGGGTCATCTAAATAATAATCACTTACTTCCACCTCCTGAGTTGACCCTCTCCATACCTGCAATTTTTTTTGATATTGGGCTCAAAAATTGTCAAATAAGACATCTGTCAAAGATTATACCCTCCCTCCAATAAATCCTTATTCCTTTAGTCAGTAATCCCTCCGTCAGCCTATCATATTTATTTAATATGATAGAGATAAAAATCATTACAGTAAGTATTATTACAAAGATTCCTTAGTCATAACACTATTGTTCTTTCTTTAGTACAATTCCTCACCTATTTACAGGGTTGTAATCTTTAAAATCAAAATTAATACTACAAACATAAAATATTATCTATCAATCACAATGGAGTAAGACAAATATACCTGCACTGTGAATGAATGAATGAATAAATAGTGAATGAATATTAATAAATGAGCTTAATCATTCTCAGCAAGCCTACAGAAGTTGAAATCCAGATTAATGTATGTACTCCCATCTGACAACAAAACAAGGAAAACACCGTAAGGACTATTCTGGGTAGAAAAATCTAAATAATGGAGTGACATACCATGCTCATGAATTGGAAGACTCAGCATAGTAAAGATGTCAATTCTCCCATATTTTTCTGTAGGTTTAATTCAGTTGCTATCAAAATTTGAGCAAGGGTTTATAGACACAGACAAACTAATTAAAAAATCCACATGAAAAGGCACAGGCCCTAGAATACCTAAAACAATCTTGGGAAAAAAGAATAAGTGAGAGGAACCAGTCATCCCAGTAAGGCTTACTATATAGCTATGGTAACCAAATAGTATGTTACTGGTGGAAGGCCACACAGATAAATGGAACAGAATAAAGAACGCAGAAATACAACCACACAAATAAACCCAAGTGATATTTTTTACAAAAGTAAAAAAGCACTTCAATGGAAAACTATAGCCTTTCCAACAAATGGTGCTGGGGCGATTAATTAAAAGTGGATCACAGACATAAATTTAAAAAGTACAACTATAAAATTTTTTAACATCTTTATTGGCATATAATTGCTTAACAATCTTGTGTTACATTCAGCTGTATAACAAAATGAATCAGCTATACATATACATATATCCCAAAAATCTTGTGATATGTATAAGTCCATGCCACTCTCTCACTTCATCCCAGCTTACCTTTCCCCGTCCCCATGTCCTCAAGTCCATTCTCTACATCTGCATCTTTATTCCTGTCCTTCCCCTAGGTTCTTCAGAAACTTTTTTTTTTAATCCATACATATGTGTTGGCATACGGTATAAATTTTTCTCTTTCTGACTTACTTCACCCTATATGAGAGTCTCAGTGTCCATCCAATTGACTAAAAATAACTCAATTTTGTTTCATTTTATGCCTGAGTAATATTCCATTGTATATATGGGCCACATCTTCTTTATCCATCCATCTGTCAATGGACACTTAGGTTGCTTCCATGTCCTAGCTATTGTAAACAGAGCTGCAATGAACGCTGTGGTACATGACTCTTTTTGAATTATGGTTTTCTCAGGGTATATGCCCAGTAGTGGGATTGCTGGGTCGTATGGTAGTTCTATTTTTAGTTTTTTAAAGAACCTCCACACTGTTCCCAATAGGGGCTGTATCAATTTACATTCCTACCAACAGTGCAAGAGGGTTCCCTTTTCTCCACACCATCTCCAGCATTTACTGTTTCTGGATTTTTTGATGATGGCCATTCTTACCAATGTGAGGTGATACGTCACTGTGGTTTTGATTTGCATTTCTCTAATGATTAGTGATTTTGAGCATCCTTCCATGTGTTTGTTGGCAATCTATATATCTTCTTTGGAGAAATGTCTATTTAGGCCTTCTGCCCATTTTTGGAGTGGGTTGTTTCTTTTTTTGATATTGAGCTGCATGAGCTGCTTGTAAATTCTGGAGATTAATCCATTGTCAGTTGCTTCATTTGCAAATATTTTCTCCCATTCTGAGGGTTGTCTTTTCATCTTGTTTATGGTTTCCTTTGCTGTGAAAAACTTTTATGATTCATCAGGTCCCATTTATTTATAGTTGTTTTTATTTCCATTTCTCTAGGAGGTGGGTCAAAAAGGATCTTGCTGTGATTTATGTCATAGAGTGTTCTGCCTATGTTTTCCTCTGAGTTCTCAAGATTGCTTTGGCTATTCGGGGTCTTTTGTGTGTCCATACAAATTGTGAAATTTCTTTTTCTAATTCTGTGAAAAATGCCATCAGTAGTTTGATAGGGATTGCACTGAATC
Source organism: Neophocaena asiaeorientalis asiaeorientalis (assembly GCF_003031525.2). Classification (NCBI taxonomy): domain Eukaryota; kingdom Metazoa; phylum Chordata; class Mammalia; order Artiodactyla; family Phocoenidae; genus Neophocaena; species Neophocaena asiaeorientalis. Next base: position 1,853,641 of record NW_020171994.1, read on the forward strand.
TGTAGATTGCTTTGGGTAGTACGGTCATTTTCACAATGTTTATTCTTCCAATCCAAGAACATGGTATATATCTCTCCATCTGTTTGTACCATCTTTAATTTCTTTCATCAGTGTCTTACAGTTTTCTCCATACATGTTTTCTCTCCTTAGATATATTTATTTCTAGGTATTTTATTCTTTCAGTTGCAATGGTAAATCGGAATGTTTCCTTAATTTATGTTTCAGACTTTTCATCATTCTTGTACAAGAATGCAGGAGATTGCTGTGCATTAATTTTGTATCCTGCTACTTTACCAAATTCATCGATTAGCTCTAGTAGTTTTCTGGTAGCATCTTTAGGATTCTCTATGTATAGTATCATGGCATCTGCAAACAGTGACAGTTTTACTCCTTTTCCGATTTGGATTCCTTTTATTTCTTTTTCTTCTCAGATTGCTGTGGCTAAAACTTCCAAAACTATGTTGAATAAGAGTGGTGAGAGTGGGCAACCTTGTCTTGTTCCTGATCTTAGTGGAAACGGTTTCAGTTTTTCACCATTGAGAATGATGTTGGCTGTCAGTTTGTCATATATGGGCTTTATTACATCGAGGTAAGTCCCCTCGATGCCAACTTTCTGGAGAGTTTTTATCATAAATGGGTGTTGAATTTTGTCAAAAGCTTTTTCTGAATGTATTGAGATTATCATATGGTTTTTATCGTTCAATTTGTTAATATGGTGTATCACAATGATTGATTTGCGTATATTGAAGAACCCTTGCATTCCTGGGATAAACCCCACTTGATCATGTTGTATGATCCCTTTAATATGCTGCTCTATTCTGTTTGCCAGTATTTTGTTGAGTATTTTTTCATCTATGTTCATCAGTGATATTGGCCTGTAGTTTTCTTTTATCTTTGTCTGGTTTTGGCATCAGGGTGATGGTGGCCTCGTGGGATGAGTTTGCGAGTGTTCCACCCTCTGTTATATTTTGGAAGAGTCTGAGAAGGATAGGTGTTAGCTCTTCTCTAAATGTTTGATAGAAGTTGCCTGTGAAGTCATCTGGTCCTGGGCTTTTTGTTTGTTGGAAGACTTTTAATCGACGTTTCAATTTCAGTGCTTGTGATTGGTCTGCTTATATTTTCTATTCCTTCCTGGTTCAGTTTTGGAAGGTTGTGCATTTCTAAGAATTTGTCCATATGTTCCAGGATGTCCATTTTATTGGCATATAGTTGCTTATAGTAATCTCTCATGATCCTTTGTATCTCTGCAGTGTCTGTTGTAACTTCTCCTTTTTCAGTTCTAATTTTACTGATTTGCGTCTTCTCCCACTTTTTCTTGATGAGTCTGGCTAATGGTTCATCAATTTTTTTTTATCTTCTCAAAAACCAGCTTTTAGTTTTACTGACCTTTGCTACTGTGTCCTTCATTTCTTTATCATTTATTTCTGATCTGGTCTTTATGATTTCTTTCCTTCTGCTAACTTTGGGGTTCTTTTGTTCTTCTTTCTCTAACTGCTTTAGGTGTGAGGTTAGGTTGTTTATTTGAGATGTTTCTTGTTTCTTGAGGTAGGATTGTATTCCTATAAACCTCCCTCTTAGAGCTGCTTTTGCTGCATCCTGTAGGTTTTGGGCCATCATGTTTTCATTGTCATTTGTTTCTAGGTATTTTTTGATTTCCTCTTTGATTTCTTCAGTGATCTCTTGGTTATTTAGTAGTGTATTGTTTGGTCTCCTGTGTTTGTATTTTTTACAGATTTTTTTTCCTGTAACTGACATCTCGTCTCATAGCAATGTGGCCGGAAAAGATACCTGATATGATTTCAATGTTCTTAAATCTACCAAGGCTTGATTTGTGACCCATGATATGATCTATTCTGAAGAATGTTCCATAAGCACTTGAAAAGAAAGTGTATTCTGTTGTTTTGGGATGGAATGTCCTATAAAGATCCATTAAGTCCATCTTTAATGTATCATTTAAAAGCTTGTGTTTCCTTACTTATTTTCATTTTGGATGATCTGTCCATTGGTGAAAGTGGGGTGTTAAAGTCTCCTACTATGATTGTGTTACTGTTGATTTCCCCTTTTATCACTGTTAGCATTTGCCTTATGTATTGAGGTGTGCCTATGTTGGATACATAAATATTTACAACTGTTATAACTTCTTCTTGGATTGATCCCTTGATCATTATGTAGTGTCCTTCTTTGTCTCTTCTAATAGTCTTTATTTTAAAGTCTATTCTGTCTCATATGAGAATTGCTACTCCAGCTTTCTTTTGATTTCCATTTGCATGGAATATCTTTTTCCATGCCTCACTTTCAGTCTGTATCTGTCCCTAGGTCTGAAGTGGGTCTCTTCTAGACAGCATATACATGGGTCTTATTTTTGTATCCATTCAGCTAGTCCATGTGTTTGGTTGGAGCATTTAATCCGCTTACATTTAACGTAATTATCAATATGTATGTTCCTATTAGCATTTTCTTAATTGTCTTGGGTTTGTTTTTGAAGGTTTTTTCCTTCTCTTGTGTTTCTTGCCTAGAGAAGTTCCTTTAGCATTTGTTGTAAAGCTGGCTTGGTGGTGCAGAATTCTCTTAGCTTTTGCTTGTCTGTAAAGGTTTTAATTTCTCCGTTGAGTGTGAATGAGATCCTTCCTGGGTAGAGTAATCTTGGTTATAGGTCTATCCCTTTCATCACTTTAAATATATCCTGCCACTCCCTTCTGGCTTGCAGAGTTTCTGCTGAAAGATCAGCTGTTAACCTTATAGGGATTCCCTTGTACATTTTCCCTTGCTGCTTTTAATATTTGTTCTTTGTATTTAATTTTTGATAGTTTGATTAATGTGTGTCTTGGCATGTTTTTCCTTGGATTTATCCTGCATGGGACTATCTGTGCTTCCTGGACTTAATTAACTATTTCCTTTCCCATATTAGGGAAGTTTGCAACTATAATCTCTTCCAATATTTTCTCAGACCGTTTATTTTTCTCTTCTTCTTCTGGGACCCCTATATTTCGAATGTTAGTGCATTTAATGCTGTCCCAGAGGTCTCTGAGACTGTCCTCAATTCTTTTCATTCTTTTTTCTTTATTCTGCTCTGAGGTAGTTATTTCCATTATTTTATCTTCCAGGTCACTTATCCGTTCTTCTTGCTCAGTTATTCTGCTATTAATCCCTTCTAGAGAATTTTTAATTTCATTTATTTTGTTGTTCATCACTGTTTGTTTGCTCTTTAGTTCTTCCAGGTCCTTGTTAAACATTTCTTGTATTTTCTCCGTTCTATTTCCAAGATTTTGGATCATCCTTGCTATCATTATTCTGAATTCTTTTTCAGGTAGATTGCCTATTTCCTCTAACTTATTTTCATTTTGGATGATCTGTCCATTGGTGAAAGTGGGGTGTTAAAGTCTCCTACTATGATTGTGTTACTGTTGATTTCCCCTTTTATCACTGTTAGCATTTGCCTTATGTATTGAGGTGTGCCTATGTTGGATACATAAATATTTACAACTGTTATAACTTCTTCTTGGATTGATCCCTTGATCATTATGTAGTGTCCTTCTTTGTCTCTTCTAATAGTCTTTATTTTAAAGTCTATTCTGTCTCATATGAGAATTGCTACTCCAGCTTTCTTTTGATTTCCATTTGCATGGAATATCTTTTTCCATGCCTCACTTTCAGTCTGTATCTGTCCCTAGGTCTGAAGTGGGTCTCTTCTAGACAGCATATACATGGGTCTTATTTTTGTATCCATTCAGCTAGTCCATGTGTTTGGTTGGAGCATTTAATCCGCTTACATTTAACGTAATTATCAATATGTATGTTCCTATTAGCATTTTCTTAATTGTCTTGGGTTTGTTTTTGAAGGTTTTTTCCTTCTCTTGTGTTTCTTGCCTAGAGAAGTTCCTTTAGCATTTGTTGTAAAGCTGGTTTGGTGGTGCTGAATTCTCTTAGCTTTTGCTTGTCTGTAAAGGTTTTAATTTCTCCGTTGAGTGTGAATGAGATCCTTCCTGGGTAGAGTAATCTTGGTTATAGGTCTATCCCTTTCATCACTTTAAATATATCCTGCCACTCCCTTCTGGCTTGCAGAGTTTCTGCTGAAAGATCAGCTGTTAACCTTATAGGGATTCCCTTGTACATTTTCCCTTGCTGCTTTTAATATTTGTTCTTTGTATTTAATTTTTGATAGTTTGATTAATGTGTGTCTTGGCATGTTTTTCCTTGGATTTATCCTGCATGGGACTATCTGTGCTTCCTGGACTTAATTAACTATTTCCTTTCCCATATTAGGGAAGTTTGCAACTATAATCTCTTCCAATATTTTCTCAGACCGTTTATTTTTCTCTTCTTCTTCTGGGACCCCTATATTTCGAATGTTAGTGCATTTAATGCTGTCCCAGAGGTCTCTGAGACTGTCCTCAATTCTTTTCATTCTTTTTTCTTTATTCTGCTCTGAGGTAGTTATTTCCATTATTTTATCTTCCAGGTCACTTATCCGTTCTTCTTGCTCAGTTATTCTGCTATTAATCCCTTCTAGAGAATTTTTAATTTCATTTATTTTGTTGTTCATCACTGTTTGTTTGCTCTTTAGTTCTTCCAGGTCCTTGTTAAACATTTCTTGTATTTTCTCCGTTCTATTTCCAAGATTTTGGATCATCTTTGCTATCATTACTCTGAATTCTTTTTCAGGTAGACTGCCTATTTCCTCTTCATTTGTTTGGTCTGGTGGGTTTTTACCTTGTTCCTTCATCTGCTGAGTATTTCTCTGTCTTCTCATTTTGCTTAACTTACTTTGTTTGGGGTCTTCTTTTTGCAGGTTCGTACTTCCCATTGTTTTTGGTGTCTGTCCCCAGTGGGTGAGGTTGGTTCAGTGGGCTGTGTAGGCTTCCTGGTGGAGGGGACTGGTGCCTGTGTTCTGGTGGATAAGGCTGGATCTTGCCTGTCTGGTAGGCAGGACTGCATCTGGTGGTGTGCTTTGTGGTGTCTGTGAACTTTTTATGATTTTAGGCAGCCTCTCTGCTAATGGGTGGAGTTGTATTCCTATCTTGCTAGTTGTTTGGCATGGGGGAGCTTGCTGGTCATTCAGTGGAGCTGGGTCTTAGTGTTCAGATGGAGATCTCTGAGAGAGCTCTCACCGATTGATATTACGTGGGGTTTGGAGGTCTCTGGTGGTCCAGTGTCCTGAACTCGGCTCTCCCACCTTGGAGGCTCTGGCCTGACACCCGGCCAGAGCACCAAGACCCTTTCATACACACAGCTCAGAAGAAAAGGAAGGAAAAAGAGAGAAAGACAAAATAAAATAAAATAAAATAAAGTCATTAAAATAATAAATTTTTTAAAATTATTAAAAATGATTTTAAAAATTTAAAAAGTGAGAAAAAAAGGAAGAGAGCAACTAAACCAATAAACAAATGCACCAGTGATAACAAGTGCTATAAACGATACTAAGATAAACATAAAAATCAGAAACTAGTCAGTCACATACAGGAAACCCCAAGTCTACAGTTGCTCACAAAGTCCACTGCCTCAATTTTGGGTTGATGCATTGTCTATTCATGTATTCCACAGATGCAGGGTACATCAAGTTGATTGTGGAGATTTAATCCGCTGCTCCTGAGGCTGCACAGAGAAATTTCCCTTTATCTTTTTTGTTCACACAGCTCCTGGGGTTCAGCTTTGGTTTTGGCCCTACCTCTGCATGAAGGTCGCCCTCCGGCATCTGTTCTTCGCCCAGACAGGAGGGGGTTAAAGGAGCGCCTGATTAGGGGGCTCTGGCTCACTCAGGGTGGGGGAGGGAGGGGTATGGAATGCAGGGCGAGCCTGCGGCAGCAGAGGCCAACATAATGTTGCAACAGCCTGAGGCATGCCTTGTGTTCTCTTGGGGAAGTTGTCCCTGAATCAGGGGACCGTGGCACTGGCCAGCTGCACAGGCTCCCGGGAGGGGAGGTGTGGATAGTGACCTGTGCTTGCACACAGGATTCTTGGTGACTGCAGCAGCAGCTTTAGCGTTTCATGCCCATCTCTGGTGCCCACGCTGATAGCCGCAGCTCACGCCCATCTCTGAAGTTCATTTAGGCGGTGTTCTGAATCTCCTCTCCTCGCACACCCTGAAACAATGATCTCTTGGCTCTTAGACAGTTCCAAACTTTTTCCCAGACTCCCTCCCGGTCAGCTGTGGCGCACTAACCCCCTTCAGTCTGTGTTCACGCAGCCAACCCCTGTCCTCTTCCTGGGATCTGACCTCCGAAGCCTGAGCCTCAGCTCCCTGCCCCCACCTGCCCTGGCGGGTGAGCAGACAAGCATCTCAGGCTGGTGAGTGCTGGTCAACACAGATCCTCTGTGTGGGAATCTCTCTGCTTTGCCCTCTGCACCCCTGTTGCTGTGCGCTCCTCTGTGGCTCCGAAGCTTCCCCACCCCCTAGAAGGTCTTTTCCTATAAAACTTTTAAGAAAAGTTTTAGTATCTAGGGCTAGGTGAAGAGCTCTTAGACTTGACACCAAAAGCACAATCCATAAAAGGAAATACTGATAAACTGGACTTCATCAAATTTTCAATCTTCTGCTCTGCAAAAGACCCTGTTTAGAGGACAAAAAGACAAGCTACAAACTGGGAGAAAATGTTTGCAAACCACACCTCTAACAAAGGACTAGAACTAGAATATATAAAGAATTCACAAAACTCAATAGTAAAAAGAACGAAGTCCGATTAGAAAACGAGCAAAAGCCATTTCACTGAAGAGGATACAAAAATGGCAAACAAGCCCATCAAAAGATGATCAATAGGGCTTCCCTGATGGCGCAGTGGTTGAGAGTCCGCCTGCCGATACAGGGGACACGAGTTCGTGCCCCGGTCTGGGAAGATCCCACATGCCGCGGAGCGGCTGGGCCCGTGAGCCATGGCCGCTGAGCCTGCGCGTCTGGAGCCTGTGCTCCGCAACGGGAGAGGCCACAGCAGTGTGAGGCCCGCGTACCGCAAGAAAAAAAAAAAAAAAAAAAAAA
>NW_020171994.1:1860849-1867853 GCF_003031525.2 Neophocaena asiaeorientalis asiaeorientalis
AATTGAAACCACCTTGAGATATCACTACACACCTGTAAAGAGTAGCAAAAATTTTAAAATAGTGATAACAATATATGTTTGTGAGGGTGAGGAGAAACTGGATCTCTCATTTATTTGGGATGAGAATGCTACCCTGTAAACAGCTAGGCACTATCTTATAAAAGTAAACATGCAACTACCATACACCCCAACAATTATACCCCTGGTCATTTATCCCAAAGAAATGAAAATTTATATTTACACAAAAACCTGTACAGTGATATTCAAAGTAGCTTTATTTATAATAGCCCAAAACTGCAATTAGCCCAGGCTTCCTTCAGTGTATGAATGATTTAAATAATCATTACACAGTACATACGTAAGATGGAATATTACTCAGAAATAAAAAGGAAATAACTATTGATAATCAGAACTTGGATGTAGCTCCAGCAAATTATGCTGGTCAGAAAAGCTAATCACGAAAAGATACATACTATACTCTTCTATTTGTATAACATTTTTTAAGGGACAAAATTTTAGAAACGGAAAAACAGATTACTGGTTGCCATGGGTTATGATAGTGAAGGTGGGAGTGTAAAGTGTATGTGATTATAAAGGGGCAATACAGGTATCTTTGTGATATTGGAGCTGCTCAGTATTTTTTTTAATATTTATTTGGCTGCACCGGGTCTTAGTTGCCACAGGCAGGATCTTTCGTTGTGGCATGTGGGATCTTTAGGTGCAGCATGCAGGACTTAGTTCATTGAACCTGGGCCCCCTGCATTGGGAGTGCAGAGTTTTACCCACCAGACCACCAGGTAAGTCCCGGAGCTGTTCAGTATTTTAACTGTGGTGGGGGATACATGAATTTATATACCTGATGAAACTGTATAGTATTAAAACACAAATGAACACAACTAAATGTGGTGAAATATGAATAGACTGGTGGATTGCATTAATATTAATATCTGGTTGTGATATTACATAACACAGATGTTACCATTGGGGGAAATAGGCAAAGAGTACAAGAGATCTCTCAGTACTACTTCTTAGAATTGAATGTGATTCAGTAAAAATTTATATGAAAAACGCAGCAATTTGAAAAGCTGTTCACTCTGCTGTAGAACCTTCTAAATTACTTAATATTAGCAGTGATCAGAACTTTAATTGCACATTTCAAATTGCATAAATTGGGAATCTTAGTGAAATGAAACAACTAATATATCTCACCAAAATGTTCAGTCTACCCACTATTGCCCAAATAATACACAGAACTGTCTGTGGCTAGAAATAAAGTAGGACTTTGACAGAAGAAATGAAGAATGGCAAAGAAATATGTACAAAAAATCTACCTCTTCAATGCTATTATTAGAGGAGCATTCTGAGTAATTCTTTTTGACACAAAGTCAATAATATTAGCAGAAAGCAAATCCAGGCAGCATTAGAATAAGATTTTACAAGAAAAACAAAATCAAACAATATGTGGAAAAGTGTTTTTAAAAATGCAACTCAAAACCTAAATGTAAATGTGATTCAATTCAAGAAACAGTTTGTGAGTATGGGGTACATGCAAAACTCTTAAGCTAGTGCTAAAGTGGAATACAAATTATATCCTCTAGAAGTACACAATCTAGTGAGAAAGGCAGACACATAAGTAACTAATGATGATACATGCAGACACTGATAAGTCGTATAAGAGAAGTGATCTAGTGTGCCATAGACAAAGCTGAGAACTATTTTGTTGTATGATGCAAAAGAGTCCAGAGCCATTTATGCATCATCAAACACACTGAAATATACACTGAACTTCTGGGGCTTCCCTGATGGTGCAGTGGTTAAGAACCCGCCTGTCAATGCAGGGGACACAGGTTCGAGCCCTGGTCCAGGAAGATCCCACATGCTGCAGAGCAACTAAGCCCGTACGCCACAACTACTGAACCTGTGCTCTAGAGCCCGCGAGCCACAACTACTGAAGCCTGCATACCTCGAGCCCGTGCTCCACAACAAGAGAAGCCACCGCAATGAGAAGCCCACGCACTGCAACGAAAAGTAGCCCCTGCTCACTGCAACTAAAGAAAGCCCACACACAGCAATGAAGACCCAATGCAGCCAAAAATTAATTAATTTTAAAAATAAATAAATAAATATACACTGAAATTCTAACCTTCCTATAATGTGGCTTCATACACATACTTCAAATGAGAACATATCATAATTTTAAATAATTCTGTGTAAATTCTAACACATTGTTAAATTTCTAATTAAAGAATAATTTTATTTCTCTTGGAATATAAAAAACATTTTTAAAAAGTACAATCTATGTTAAGAAGTAACAAAATATTGAGTTAAATTTCTTATGAGTAATTTAAATCATTTAAAATTACTAGGGGATGTTAGTTTAGTTGTTGTCAACCATGATATATTAGCTGTATAATGAGTGAATTATAAAAAGCTAGTGAATTTTTTAAACACATAAAATGTTCCTGGCTTAGAGTTTATTTGACCTAAACATGCTCTTTGGAATCACCCTTGTTCTCTTGTGCAAAGGAACATGCCCATAGGTATATATTAAGGAGAAAAGACATTGTGCCCATCAATCCAGTAGCATCCCAACCATTATAAACAGGAAATTATTTTTTATAAATATCAAAGGGTCTTAAATATACGAAAAGATGACTCAACCTTACCCAGAAAATGCAAATTAAAACCACAATGAGATATAATTTTTCATGTATCATATTATGATATAATGTTTGATAGCACAATATGTTGGTGAGGGTTGGGGAAGCAAGCACTTTTATATCTACTGCTGGTATAAGTGTAAACTGGTACGTCTATGGAGGACGATTTGGCTATATCCATCAAAATGACAAAAGTACATACTATCCAACCCAGCAGTCCCATTTCTAGAAATTTATCCTACAGATAGTACATATCTGAAATGACCTATTACAAAGTTATTCATTGCAGAAGTGCAATACCAAAAGTCAGGAAACAATCTATATATTCCTCAACAGGAGACTGGTTAAATAAATTATGGCATATTCATACAATCAAACACTACTGTGTAGCCATAGCTCTTTATGTACTAATATGGAATGATCTAAAGCAAAGTACATAAAAATGTGTAAAAATAAGGAAAAACAATAAAGTATATTTATGTTTGTGAGTGCCCATGCTTTTTATGCATCAAATAGCTCTAGAACTAAAAACAAGAAATGTTAACACAGGTTGCTCTGGGAAGGAGAACTATGTAGCTGGACACAAAGAGTGCCCTTTCATTGTATACTCTTTTATAACTACCAAAATTTGAACCACCTGAATGCAGTACCTAATCAAAAATAAACGTAAGGAGGGAACAAAAGAAAGAAAAAGAAACTCAATCCAGAGTAGCACAGCTCATCTTCAAGAGGCGATTATTACAGCTAATTTCTCCTGTCTAAAAAACACCTTGGGGCAGGGTAAGAACCAAAGGTACCAATTTATTTCAGTTACAAAATCAGTAATCAGGTTGATGTTTGTTTCATGGTATTTTGGTAAGTTTTCCCCACTGATGTTTCCTGATAAGCTATATGAGAGCTTCACCTTTAGCAGATCCTCCAGATCCAAAAGAAAATACATTGTCAGAGAATCATCATTTTGAAATAAATAAGTCAACATTTTGATAAATACAACACTGTGAGGGTCATTACTTTTGAATTAGTGTAAGTGAAATATACAATGTTGTTCAGTTTACCTAATTACTTTTCAGATCAGTTAACCCTCTTTTCTCTCTCTCTCTCCCTCCCTCTGTGTCACATACACACACAGATTTTTTTTTATAATTAAATATAGATAATTCTTTCTTTATGTGCCTTATGTACAATTCTAGTATTGCACTCATCATGCTATATTGTAACTTCTTTCTCAACAGAACTGTGAGCTCTTTGCGGTGTGAAGAGATTATGCACTACTCACCCCGGCATACACATTGCAATGTGAAAGTCTGACAACTGCCTAACTTCCTCCCCAAAACACTCTCTCATGTAATCATTATTTGCTAAATTCTGATAAATTTAAATCATAAGAAAGTAACATTGATAACATGTCCTTCCACATTTTTATTGTTTAGAAAACTTCGGGAAAGTCTATTTTAATCTTAGTCTATCTGAACATTTGCACATAACACTATTTAGATTTGGCATATAGACCAAAATACATTGAAATGAAAATATTTTCCAAGGTGTCCTTTGAAAGCACAAATAAGAAATGTTCTTATACATGGTGTACTGGTTTGAATATTGTCCTCCCAAACTTCATGTTCATCAAGAACCTTAGAATGTAACCTAATTTGGAAGTAGGTTCTTTGCAGATGTAATCAAACTAAAGTTATGTCATACTGGATTAGGGTAGGCCCTAATCCAATGACTGATGTCTTTATGAGAAGAGACAAATTTGGACACAGAGACACACAAAGACACACATCATATCACCATGTGATGACAGAGGTAGAGACTGGAATGATGCATCTATAAGCCAAGGAATGCAAGTAATCACCAAAAGCTAGGAAGAGGAAAGGAAGGATCCTATTCTAGAGCCTTCAGAAAAGAATGGCCCTGCTAACACCTTGGTTTCAGGCTTCTAATCTACAGAATTGTGAGAGACAATAATTTTCCGTTATTTTAAGCCACCCAGTTTGTGGTATTTTGTTAGAGCAGTGCTTGGAACCTAATATGCATGGAAAATTAAATGTTCAATGCCAAGTAAAACGAAATAGTTAAATAATGTTAATAGTATTACCTCATTTCTGAAAACATCCTAATATACTTCAGCCCAACTATAATGAGATAATCAACAGAGGGGTAACAATTATTTTCCACACTTCCCAATGTGAAGCTCTGTTAGCCAGTTTAGTCTCACAAATCCCAAATAAATCAAGTGTATTCCTAGATCCAGATTTTGTCCCAGCTGTCTATGAACCAGGAAGGGGCTTTCACCAGACATCAACTCTGCCAGCACTTTGATCTTCAACTTTCCAGCCTCCAGAACAGTGAAAAATAAATTTCTCACCCAGTCTATGGTATTTTGTTAGAGCAACCTGAACAGACTAAGCCAGTAATTCACTATATTAATAGAAAAAGGGAAAACATACTGTATAATCATCTCTGTAGATACAGAAAAAAACATTTAACAAAAATTCAGTAGCCAATTTTGATAAAAACACACCAAACTAGGAAATAAAGGTAACTTCCTTAATCCAATAAAGGACATCCCTTAAAACCTAGAGCTAACAAGAGTTTCACAGCAGTGGCACTATTGACATTTTGGCCTGAATGATTCCTTGTTGCACAGAGTTGGTAGGTGGGGGTCCTATGTATTGTAGGATGTTTAGCAGCATCTTTGGCCTCTGTCTACTAGATGCCAATTAACAGCCCCCAATCATGACAACCAAGAATGTCTCCAGATGTTGCCAACTGTCCTCTGTGGCAGTTTCCCCACCCATTGAGAATCACTGAACTAACATCACATTCAATGGTAACAGACAGAATGCTTTCCCCCTAATAACAGAAACAAGGCAGGGATGACTGATCTCACCACTTTTCTCTCACTGCTTCTACTGAATATTGTACATTGGAGTTCAGTACCAAGAGAGCAAGGCAAAGAAAACAATAGATAGGCATAAAGAATGGAAAGGGAAAAGTAAAACTGTCCCTTTTCAAAGACATCATAATTGTACATATAGAACGTTCTTAGAATCTGTAAAAAGCTACTACTAGAAGTAATAAAACTGGTACACTGAAATGTATAAGACATTGCTAAGACAAATTAAAGAAGTCCTAAAAACTAAATATATTATAGACATGTATAAGAGGACTCAATATCATTAATGTTAACTGAACTACAGATTAAATGCAATCCCAACCAAAATCCCAGGAGACTTTTCAGAAATTGACAAGCTGTTCCAAAATTTATATGGAAACACAATAATGTTAAAATACTTAAAACAAACTTGCACTGTCTGATTTCAAGGCTTGCTATAAAGCTACAGTAATCAAGACAGCATGGTATTGGCATATGGATAGACAAGTAGATCTACAAAATAAAGTCCAGAAATAGATTCACACATATATGGTCAATTGACTTGCAACAAAAAATGAAAACATAACTCAACAGGGAAAGGACTGTCTTTCCAAAAGAAAAAAAAAACAGTGAAAGAACAACTGGATATTCATACTGAAAATTATGTTTGGACACCAGTAAAAATGGTGAAGCAGGATGCTCTAAACACTTGTCCCTCCATAGAAACATCAAAAAATCAAGCAGGAACTATCAGAACCAAATTTTTTAGAACTCTGGAAAACAATCTAAGGTTTACAACAACCAAGCAAACGTTGAATCAAGAAAAACACAATTTTAGATGGTACAAAATGTCTGTGGTGTTTTTGCTTGCTCTGACCCAACTGCCTCTCCAGCTTAGTGGCAATCTTCAAAAGGGCAGCCACGTTCACATTGTGGAACACTTGTCCCTGGTTCCAGAGGGAATAGAGCAGATTTTTTTCACAAAGAATTGTTTGTCTGTCTAATCTCTATGGGGGCTACCTAAAAGGCTAATTCAGGGCACTTATCTTTGTTTCACCTAACTTAGAAAAGACTCAGGACAGAAGAACCATATGCATTGTGAGAAAACACTGTAAAGTGAATGAACAACCTACAGCTTCCTGGGGCAAAAGATTACAGGTGAGGAATATGGAGACAGTGCCAAACACCTGGGAGGAAAAGCAGGGAAGAGACTTTCCTTGGGAAAATTAGGGCACTGAAAAGTGCCCATATATACTAGGAAATTTTAAAAAGCAGGCCTATGCCCAGAGGAGAACCCATGCCCAAGAAAGACCTGAGTAAACCTTGAATTTTCACTCTAGCTGATCTCCAGGCACAGTGTAAGCAGGAAGTAAAAGCTAAAGCAGAGCTACACATGGCCTGGCTAAGTGTTGAAAGAGTGCTGCAACACACACACACACACACACACACACACACACACACACACA
>NW_020171994.1:1867889-1883677 GCF_003031525.2 Neophocaena asiaeorientalis asiaeorientalis
GGGAGGGAGGGGAGGAGGGAGGGAGGGGGAGTGAGGGAGAGAGGAGGAAGGAAGAAAGGAAGAAGGAAAGAAAGAAGGAAAGAAAGAAAGAAAGAAAGAAAAAGGAAGAAGGAAAGAAAGAAAAAGAAAAGAGAGAGAGGTAGGGAGGGAGGGAGGAAGGGGGGGAGGAGGAGAGAGAGAGAGAAATTTTCCTTCTCTTTCCCCTTGTTTCTTTAATCCTTTTCCCTCTCTTTCTTTATTGATTATTGGCATTCAAAGAAATACCTATCAAAACACTATCTAAACACAAGATAAAGGAACACAAATTTCAGTACCACACATAACAAGGGATATGGTCTCTGCTAAAATAGGTTTTAAAGTCACCAAACAGATAACTGCTGCCCTCAAACTCTGGCAAAGGGCAAGAATCTGATTTCAAGAGTTACTACAATAAAATATACAAACACCTTGTCTTAGTAATATTTGTTTGCATATGTCCCCTCAGGCAAGGAAAACAAAAGCAAAAATAAACAAATGGGACAACATCAAACTAAAAAGCTTTTGTACAGTAAAGGAAACTATCAACCAACCAAAAAGGCCACTTACTGAATGGGAGAAGATAATTGCAAAAAATATATCCAATAAGGGGTTAATATACAAAATATATAAAGAACTCATACAACTCAATAGCAAAAAAAAATAAACAACCCAATTAAAAAATGGGCAGAGAACATAACATTGTAAATCACCTATACTCCAATAATTTTTTAAATTACATTAAAAAAAATTTTTTTTAAATGGGCAGGGCTTCCCTGGTGGCGCAGTGGTTAAGAATCTGCCTGCTGATGCAGGGGACATGGGTTCGTGCCCCAGTCCGGGAAGATCCCACATGCCGTGGAGCGGCTAGGCCCGTGAGCCATGGCCGCTGAGCCTGTGCATCCAGAGCCTGTGCTCCACAACGGGAGAGGCCACAACAGTGAGAGGCCCACGAACCACCCCCCCAAAAAAATGGGCAGAGGATCTGAATAGACATTTTTCTAAAAAGGCATACAGATTGCCAACAAGCACATGAAAAGATGCTCAACATCACTAATCATCAGGGAAATGCAAATCAAAACCACAATGAGATGTCACCTCACAACTGTCAGAATGGCTATTATCAAAAAGACAAGTGTTGGCAAGGATGTGGAGAAACGGAACCCTTGTGCACTGTTGGTGGGAATGTAAATTGGTGGAGCCACTATGGAAAACAGTATGAAAATTCCTCAAAAAAATAAAAATATAACTACCATATGACCCAGCAATTCCACTCCTGGGTACTTACCCCAAGAAAACAAGAACATTACTTGGAAAAAATATATGGTCCCCTATTTTTATTGCAGCATTATTTACAATAGCCAAGATATGGAAGCAACCTAGGTGCCCACTAACAGAGGAATGGAAAAAGAAGATGAATAGATAAAAAAGAGTATTACTCAGTCATAAAAAGGAATGAAATCTTGCTACTTGCAACAACATGGATGGACCTAGAGGGAGAAATAAGTCCAAGAAAGACAAATACTATATGATTTCATTTATATGTGGAATCTAAAAAACAAAACAAATGAGCAAACATCACAAAAGAAACAGAGTCATAAACAGAGAGAACAAACAGGTGGTTGCCAGAGGGGAGGGGATGGGGGGAAGAAAGAAATAGGTGTGGGAGATTAAGAAGTACAAACTTCCACTGGCAAAATAAATGAGTCAAGGTATGAAATGTACAGTGTAGGGAATATAGTCAAAAACTATGTAATATCTTTGTATGGTAACATATTGTAACTAGACTTATCCTGGTGATCATTTCGTTTTGAAATGTATAGAAATACCAAAAGAACTAACACAGTGTTGGGACTTCGCTGGTGGTCCAGTGGTTAAGACTCAATTCTTCCACTCCAGGGGGAGCAGGTTCAATCCCTGGTCAGGGAATTAAGATCCAGCATGCCACATGGGGCAGCCAAAAACAAAAAACTAAAATAAATAACATAAAATAAAAACTGAAAAGAACTAACATAGTGTTGTAGGTCAATTATACTTCAAAAACAAACTCAGAGAAAAACAGATCAGCTTTGGGTGGGAGGGGTGAGAGGAGAGGAAATTGGAGGGGTGAGAGGAGAGGAAATTGGAGGAAGGCAGTCAAAAGATACAAACTTCCAATTAGAAGATAAATAAGTACTAGGGATGTAATGTACAACATAATAAATATAATTAACACTGCTGTATGTCATATATGGAAGTTGTTAAAAGAGTAAATCCTAAGAGTTCTCATCACAAGGAAAACAATATTTTTCTATTTCTTTAATTTTGTATCTATACAAAATGTGATGGTGGAGGTTCACTAAGTTTATTGTGATAATCATTTCATGATGTATGTAAGTCAACTTATTATGCTACACGCCTTCAACTTATACAGTACAGTATGCCAATTATTTCTCAATAAAAATGGAAGAAAAAATTCAAATTCCACTTTCAACCAAATATTATAAAGCATATAAAGAACAGGAAAGTATAGCCCATTCAAGAAATAAAATTGAAAGAAATCATCACTAAGGAAGTATCGACTTTGTCCTTATTAGATAAAGACTTAAAACAACTATCTTAAACATGCTCAATGAGCAAAAGAAAACCATGGATGAGGAAATAAAGGAAACCAGAAAAAAAATGTGAACAAAAGGAAACCATCAACAAAGATATAGAAAAAATGAAAATGAACCAAACAGAAAATCTAAAGTCAGAAAGGATAATATTTGAAATGAAAACTTCACAAGAAGAGTTCAACATCAGATATCAGCAAGTAGAAGAAAGAATCAATGAAATTGAAGATAATTAAAATTATCCCATTTGAGTGGCAGAAAGAAAAAGAATAGAGAAAAAAAAACAGAGCCTAAGGTACCTGTGGAATACCATAAAGCAGACCAACATAAACATTTTGTAAATACCAGAAGAGAGAGAAAAGCTGAGAAAGAATATTTGAAGAAATATTAGCTAAAAACTTCCCAAGTTTCAAAATACATGAATTAATATATTCAAGAACTTCAATTAACTCCACGTAGGACAAACTCAAAGAGATCCAAGACATATTATAATCAAACTGTCAAAAGACAAAGACAAAGAGAGAATCTGGAAAAGCTGCAAGAGAAGCAACTCATCACAAAGAACGGATTTTCAATACATTAACAGCTGATTTTTCACCAGGAACTATGCAGCCCAGAAGGGAGTGGGATGACATATTTAAAGTACTGAAAGGAAAAAAAAAAACCTGAAAAACAAGAATTCTTGGTTGTGGTTCTGGCTGCCTCGCTGAAGTGTTATCTCACCTGGTCATCAAAGCAAACAGTGATGTGTGAAACGTAAGAACATCTGAATGAAGGCTTTGGCTCCAATCAGATGCATGACTCAACCCAGCAGGCAGAGAGGTACTGGTATGTAAGTCATGTCATTTTTCTGTTCAAAACGCTACAAGAGCTCACCATTACCTTTAGAGAAAAGCCAAAGACTTGAGGAAACTTGCAGAAGCCACTTAGATAGCCTCATCCACCAGAGGACAGACAGCAGAAGCAAGAAGATCTACAATCCTGCAGCCTGTGGAACAAAAAACACATTCACAGAAAGATAGACAAGATGAAAAGGCAGAGGGCTATGTACCTGATGAAGAAACAAGATAAAACCTCAGAAAAACAACTAAATGAAGTGTAGATAGGAAATCTTCCAGAGAAAGAATTCAGAATAATGATAGTGAAGATGATCCAGGACCTCAGGAAAAGAATGGAGGCAACGATCAAAAAGATGCAAGAAATGTTCAACAAACACCTAGAAGAATTAAAGAACAAACACCTAGAAGAATTAAAGTACAAACGATCAGAGATGAACAATACAATACTTGAAATGAAAAATACACTACAAGGAATCAATAGCAGAATAACTGAGGCAGAAGAATGGATAAGTGACCTGGAAGACAGAATGGTGGAATTCACTGCCACGGAAAAGAATAAAGAAAAAAGAATGAAAAGAAATGAAGACAGCCTAAGAAACCTCTGGGACAACATTAAATGCAACAACATTCACATTTTAGGGGTCCCAGAAGGAGAAGAGAGAAACGACCCAAGAATATTTTGAAGAGATTATAGTCAAAAACTTCCCTAACATGGGAAAGAAAATAGCCTACCAAGTCCAGGAAGCGCAGAGAGTCCCAGGCAGGATAAACCCAAGGAGAAACACGCCAAGACACACAGTAATAAAACTGACAAAAATTAAAGACAAAGAAAAATTATTTAAAGCAACAAGGGAAAAATGACAAATAACACACAAGGGAACTCCCATAAGGTTAACAGCTGATTTCTCAGCAGAAACTCTACAAGCCAGAAGGGAGTGGTATGATATATTTAAAGTGATGAAAGGGAAGAATCTACAACCAAGATTACTCTACCTGACAACGATCTCATTCAGATTCGATGGAGAAATCAAAAGCTTTATATACAAGCAAAATCTAAGAGAATTCAGCACCACAAAACCACCTCTACAACAAATGCTAAAGGAACCTCTCTAAGAGAGAAACACAAGAGAAGAAAAGGACCTACAAAAACAAACCCATAACAATGAAGAAAATGGTCATAGGAACATACATATCAATAATTACCTTAAACGTGAATGGATTAAATGCTCCAACCAAAAGACACAGTCTTCCTGAATGTACACAAAAATAAGACCCATATATATGCTGTCTACAACAGACCCACTTCAGACCTAGGGACACATACAGACTGAAAGTGAGGGGATGGAAAAAGATATCCCATGCAAATGGAAATCAAAGAAAGTTGGAGTAGCAATACTCATATCAAATAAAATAGACTTTAAAATAAAGAATGTTACAAGAGACAAGGAAGGGCACTGCATAATGATCAAGGGATCAATCCAAGAAGAAGATATAACAATTATAAATATATATGCACCCAACATAGGAACACCTCAATACCTAAGGCAACTGCTAACAGCAATAAAACAGGAAATCGACAGTAACACAATAATAGTGGGAGACTGTAACACCTCACTTACACCAATGGACAGATCATACAAACAGAAAATTAATAAGAAAAGACAAGCTTTAAATCACACAATAGCCCAGATAGATTTAATTGATATTTATAGGACATTCCATCCAAAAACAGCAGATTACACTTTCTTCTCAAGTGCACATGAAACATTCTCCAAAAGAGATGACATCTTGGGTCACAAATCAAGCCTCAGTAAAATTAAGAAAACTGAAATCATATCAAGCATCTTTTCTGACCACAACACTATGACATTAGAAATCAACTACGGGGAAAAAAACGCGAAAAACACAAACACATGGAGGCTAAACAATATGTTAGCCATGAGATCACTGAAGAAATCAATGAGGAAATCAAAAAATACGTAGAGACAAATTACAATGAAAACACGACAATCCAAAACCTGTGGGATGCAGCAAAAGCAGTTCCAAGAGGGAAGTTTATAGCAATACAAGGGTACCTCAAGAAACAAAAAAAATCTCAAATAAACAATCTAAACTTATGCCTAATGGAAACAGAGAAAGAAAAACAAACAAAACCAAAGTTAGTAGAGGGAAAGAAATCATAAAAATCAGAGCAGAAGTAAATGAAATAGAAACAAAGAAAAGAACAGCAACGATCAATAAAACTAAAAGCTCGTTCTTTGAGAAGATAAACAAAATTGAGAAACCATTAGCAAGACTCATCAAGAAAAAGAGGGAGAGGACTCAAATCAATAAAATTAAAAGTGAAATAGTAACAAGTGACACTGCAGAAATACAAAGGATCATAAGCGATTACTACAAGCAACTGTATGCCAGTAAAATGGACAACCAGGAAGAAACGGACAAATTCTTAGAAAGGTATAACCTTACAACACTGAGCAAGGAAGAAATAGAAAACATGGACAGACCAATCACAGGTAATGAGATTGAAACTGTGATTAAAAATCTTCCAACAAACAAAAGTCCAGGACCAGACGGCTTCACAGGTGAATTCTATCAAACATTTAGAGAAGAGCTATAGAAAACACTTGCAAATGAAACAACTGATAAAGGATTAATCCCCAAAATATACAAGCAGCTCATGCAGCTCAATATCAAAAAACAAACAACCCAATTAAAAAATGGGCAGAAGACCTAAACAGACATTTCTCTGAAGAAGATATACAGATTGCAAACCAATACATGAAAGGATGCTCAACATCACTAATCATTAGAGAAATAGAAATCAAAACTACAATGAGATATCACCTCACACCAGTTAGAATGGGCATCATCAGAAAATCTACAAACAACATATGCTGGATGGGGCATGGAGAAAAGGGTATCCTCTTGCCCTATTGGTGGGAATGTAAATTGATACAGCCACTAGGGAGAACGTTATGGAGGTTCCTTAAAAAACTAAAAATAGAATTACCATATGACCCAGCAATCCCACTACTGAGCATATACCCAGAGAAAACCATAATTCAGAAAGACACATGCACCCCAATGTTCTTCGCAGGACTATTTACAACAGGCAGGTCATGGAAGCAACCTAAATGCCCATTGACAGACGAATGGATAAAGAAGATGCGGTACATATATACAATGGAATATTACTCAACCATAAAAAGGAACGAATTTGGGCCATTTGTTGAGATGTGGATGGATCTAGAGACTGTCATACAGAGTGAAGTAAGTCAAAGAGAAAAACAAATAACGTATATTAACGCATATACATGGAACCTAGAAAAATGGTAAAGATGAACGGTTTGCAGGGCAGAAATTGAGACACAGATGCAGAGAACAAATGTATGGACACCAGTGGGGGAAAGTGGTGGGCAAGGGGTGGTGGTGTGATGAATTGGGAGATTGGGATTGACATATATACACTACTATGTATAAAACTGATAACTAATAAGGACCTGCTGTATTAAAAAAAAAAGAAGAAGAAAAAGCAAGAATTCGTTACCTAGCAAAAAACATTCAAAAATGGAGGTATATACACTACCAAACGTAAAATAGATAGCTAGTGGGAAGCAGCTGCATAGCACAGGGAGATCAGCTAGTTGGTTTGTGACCACCTAGAGAGGTGGGATAGGGAGATTTTTAAAATGGAGGTAAAATTAAAACATGCTTAGGGGCTTCTCTGGTGGCACAGTGTTTCAGAATCCACCTGCCAATGCATGGGACACAGGTTCGATCCCTGATCTGGGAAGATCCCACCTGCTGCAGAGCAACTAATCCCATGTACCACAACTACTGAGCCTGTGCTCTAGAGCCCGCAAGCCACAACCACTGAGCCCATGCACCACAACTACTGAAGCCCGTCTGCCTAGAGCCTGTGCTCCAGAACAAGAGAAGCCACCACAATGAGAAGCCTGTGCACTGCAACGAAGAGTAGCCCCCGCTCGCTGCAACTAGAGAAAGCCCGTGTGCAGCAACAAAGACCCAACGCAGCCAAAAATAAATAAAAATAAATTAATTAAAAACAATTAAGACATGCTTAGATAAACAAAACCTGAGGGTTTTCATTGCTATGGCATTATAAGAAATGCTAAAGGGATTTAGGCAGGAAGGAAAGGACACTGGACAGTAACTCAGAGCCTTTTGAAGAAATAAAGATCTCTAGTAAAGGTAACTACATGGGTAAATATAAAACCCAGTATGTCCTATATAACTTAACAGACAAATGCATAAAAAGGTAACTAAAAATATATGTTAAAGTACACACAATATATAAATATGTAACATGTGAGAACAACAATTATGGTATCAATTCAAATCAGACTGTTATAAATTTAGGACAGTAATTTTAACCCCCATGGTAACCACCAAGAAAATATGTAAAAGAAATACATAAGAGAATTCCCTGGCAGTCCAGTGGTTAAGACTCCACTCTCTCACTCTCAAGGGTCCCAGTTCAGTCCCTGGTCATGGAACTAAAATCCCACAAGCCATGCAGTGGCCAAAAAACAAAAATACCCAAAATAACAAAAACCATAAAATGAAATGAAAAAAGAATCAAAATGGTACAATAAAAAAAATAAATAAGGGACTTCCCTGGTGGTCCAGTGGTAAAGAATCTGCTTTCCAATGCAGGGTACATGGGTTCGATCCCTGCTCAGGGAACTAAGATTACACCTGCCGCAGGTCAAATAAGCCCATGTGCCACAACTACTGAGCCCACACACCTCAACTAGAGAGCCCACGTGCCACAAACTACAGAGCCCACATGCTCTGGAGCCCTCACGCCACAACTAGAGAGAGAAAATCCACACACCACAACTAGAAAGCAGCCTGCGTGCCACAACGAAGAACCCAGGCACTGCAAAAGATCCCGCGTGCCACAGCCAAGACCCTGCGTGTGTCAACTAAGACCTGACGCAGACAAAAATAAAAAATAAGTTGAACAAAAAAGAAGAGATTAGTGTAGAAAATGAGGGGCAAAAAGGGTGTAAGCACCCTAAAAGGGTGAAAACAAACAGCAAAATGACAGAGGTAAATCTTTTTTATTAATCCATTTACTTTAAATGCAAAAGGATTAAATTCTCCAATCAAAAGGCAAAGACTGGCAGATGGATATGAAAACATGGATCCAATTATATGATCTCTATAAGAGACTCACTTTAAATCCAAAGAAACAAATAGTTTGAAAGTTCAAGTAAGGAAAAAAATATTCCATGCAAATAATGACCGAAAGAAAACTGGGTGCCTGGCTATAACAATATCAGACAAACTAGACGTTAAGTGAAAACCTGTTACAAGAGACAAACAAGGACTCTATATTATTTTCAAGGGTAAATTCATCAATAATTTATAACAATTATAAACATACTCAGCAAACAGAGCCCCAAATATATGAAGTAAATATTGACAGAACTGAAGAGAGAATTAGACAGTTGTACAATAATAGTTTGAGATTTCAATAACCATCTTACAGTAATAGATAGACTATCCAGACAGAACATTAATAAGAAAATAGAGGTCTTGAACAACACCATAAACTTATATCTAAAAGACATAAATATATAACCCTCTACTCAAGAGCTGAATACACATTCTTCTCAAGTGCATATGGAACATTATCTAAGAGACAACATATGTTAAACCAAAAAACCAATCTCAATAAATAAAAAAAGACTGAAATCATACAAGGGATCTTCTCCAACCACAATGGAATAAAGATAGAAATCAATAAAAGGAGAAAAACTAGAAAAATCACAAATATGTGGATGTTAAACAATTCATTCCTAAACAACCAATACATCAAAGAAGAAATCACAAAGGAAATTAGAAAACATAGAAGGATAAAAGTGAAAACACAACATACCAAAACTCATGAGATGCAGTAAAGGGAGTGGTCACAGGAAAATATATAGCAGTAAATACCTACATTAAAAAGAAGGAAAGATCTCAAATCAATAACTTAACTTTGCACCTTAGAAAAACTAGAAAAAGAAAATCAAACCAAAGGCAAAGCTATCAGAAGGAATTAAATTATAATGATTAGAGTGGAGATAAATGATATAGAGAATAGAAAAATAGAGAAAAATCAATGAAACCAAAAATTGGTTCTTTGAAAAGATCAACAAAATCGACCAACCTTTATCTAGACTGAAAAAATAGAGATGTAAATAACTGAAATAAATAATGAAAGTTGTGACATCACTACCAACCTTACAGAAATAAAAAGGATTATAAGAGATTATGAATACTTATATATCAAAAAAGTAGACAACCTAGATGAAATGGACAAATTAGACACACAAATTACCAAAAGTAACTCAAGAAGAAATAGAGAATCTGAGAAGGCTTATAACAAGTAAAGACATCGAATCAATAATCAAAAACCTCACAACAAAGTAAAGTCCACAATCAGATACCTTCATTGGTGAATTTTACCAAATATTTAAAGAAAAATTAACACTAATTCTTCTCAAAATCTTCCAAAAAATAAAAAGAGGAGGTAACCCACCCTAACTAATTCTATGAAGCCAGTATTATCCTGACACCAAAGCCAGACAAAGACACTAAAGAAAATCATAGACCAATATCCTCTATAAAAATAGTTGCAAAATATCTCAACAAAATGCTAGCAAACCAAATCCAATAGCTGACTAAAAAGGATTATGCACCATGATCAGGTAAAAGTTATTCCAGAAACTCAAGAATGGCTAAATATAAGAAAATCAATCAATATAATATGCCACATTAATAGAACAAAGGGAAAAAAATGCATGATCACCTCAACTGATACAGAAAAAGCATTTGACAAAATTCAGCACATTTTCATGATCAATGCACTCAGAAACTAGGAACAGAAGGGAACTTTCTCAATATGATAAAAAGTATTTATGAAAAACCCACAGCTAACTCAATACTCAATGGTGAAAGACTGAAAGGTTTTCCTCAAAGATCAGGAACAAGACAAGGATACTCGCTTTCACCACTTCTATTCAACATAGTCTGGAAGTCTTGGCCAAAGTTAATTAGGTAAGGAAAAAAAATAAAAGGCATCCAAATTGGAAAGGAAGAAGTAAAACTATGTCTGTTTCATACATACATACAGAAGTCTTAAAGTATCCACAAATGGGGATTTCCCTGGTGATCCAGTAGCTAAGACTCCACACTCCCAATGCAGGGTACCTGGGTTCCATCCCTGGTCAGGGAACTAGATCCCATGTGCCACAACTAAGAGTTCGCATGCCACAACTAAAGATCCTACATGCCGCAAGTAAAAGATCCCACGTGCCGCAAGTAAAAGATCCCATGTGCCACAACTAAGACACGACGCAGCCAAGTAAATGAATACTTACAGTATCCACAAATGAAATACCAGAGCTAATAAACAAATTCTGCAAAGTGTTAGGTTACAAGATCAACACACGAAAATCAATTTTGTTTCTATACAACCACAATGAACAATCTGAAAAGGAAATTAAGAAAACAATTTCATTTACAATATCATCCAAAAGAATAAAATACCTAGAAATAAATTTAACCAATCCCACTACTGGGCATATACCCAGAGAAAACCATAATGCAAAAAGACACATGCATCCCAATATTCATTGCAGCATTATTTACAATAGCTAGGACATGGAAGCAACCTAAATGTCCATCAACAGAGGAGTGGATAAAGAAGATGTGGAACATATATACAATGGAATATTACTCAGCCATTAAAAGGAACAAAATTGGGTCATTTGTAGAGACGTGGATGGACCTAGAGATTGTCATACAGAGTGAAGTAAGTCAGAAAGAGAAAAACAAATATCGTATATTAACGCATATATGTGGAATCTAGAAAAATGGTACAGATGAACTTATTTACAAAGCAGAACTAGAGACACAGATGTAGAGAACAAACGTATGGACACCAAGAGGGGAAAGGGGGGGTGGGAAGAACTGGGAGATTGGGATTGACATATATACACTAATATGTATAAAATAGATAACTAATGAGAACTTGCTATACAGCACAGGGAACTCCACTTCGCTGTACAGTAGAAACTAACACAACACTGTAAAACAACTATACCCCAATAAAAAAAACTTTTTAAAAACTTAACCAAGTGAAAAACATGTACATCGAAAACCAGAAAAAATTGATGAAAGAAATTAAAGAAGACAAAAAGAAATGGAAAGACATCTTTTGCTCTTGGATTGGAAAACAACAATATTAAGATGGTAATACCACCCAAAGCAACCTATAGATTCAATGAAATCCCTATCAGAATTCCAACGGCCTTTGAGCAGAAATGGAAAAGCCAATCCTCAAATTCATATGGAATTGCAAGGGGCCCAAAGTAGCCTACATAATCGGAAAAAAAAAAAAAAGAGAGAAAGAAAGTAGGAGGACATACACTGCCTGATTTCAAAACTTACTACAAAACTATAGTCATCAAAACTGTGGTACTGGCATAAAGATAAAGAAATAGTCCATCGAATAGAATTAAGTGTCCAGCAATGAACCCATATGGTGAATTGATTTTTGAGAAGGGTGCCTAGACCATTTAATGGGAAAGGATAGCCTCTTCAACAAATAGTGCTGGGACAACTGGATATCTACACACAAAAGAATAAAGTTGGCCCTCTACCTCATGTCATTTACAAAAACTAATTCAAAATGGATCAATGACCTAAATATAAAATCTAAAACCATAGAACTCTTACAAGAAAACAAAGGAGTAAATCCTCATGACCTTGGATTTGGCAATGGAGTCTTACATATGACATCAAAATTATGAGTAACAAAACAAAACATAAAGATAAATTGGAGTTCATGAAAAAAATTTTAAATGGTGCATAAACTAATATTATTAAGAAAGTAAGAAGACAATTCACGGAATGGGAGAAAATATTTGAAGTCATGTATTTGTCTAGTATTCAGAATCTATACAGAACAGAACTCTTACAACCCAACAACAAAAAGACAAACAGCCCAATTAAAAAATAGGCAAAGGCCTTAAATAGACATTTTTCCAAAGATACACAAATGGCAAACAAGCACATGAAAAGATGCTCAACATCATTAGTCAGTAAGAAAATGCAAATCAAAACCACAATGAAGAATTACTTCATTAACAAACTAGAATGGTAATAATAATAATAATAAAACAGAAAATAACAAGTGTTGAAAGGGTGTGGAGAAATTGGAATGCCAGTACACTGCTGGTGGGAAAACAATTTGACAGTTCCTCAAAAACTTAAAGATAGAATTACCACATGGCCAGTAATTCTACTCTTAGGTATACACCCCAAAGTATTGAAAACAGGTACTCAAACAAATACATGTACACACATGTTCATAGCAGCATTATTCACAAATGCCAAAACATAAACTGCCCAAATGTCCATCAATGGATGAGTGGATAAACAAAATGTATGATTCCGTTTGTATGAAATATCCATAATAGGTAAATCCAGAGACAGAATACAGATTGGTGGTTTCCAGGGGCTGGAGGGAGGTGGAAATGGGAAGGAACTGCTTATTGGGTACAAGGTTTTATTTTGGAGTAATAAAAATGTTTGGAACTAGATAGGGGTGGTGACTGCACAACATGGTGAATGTACTAAATACCACTGAATTGTTTACTCAGCAATAATTAAAAAGGTCCTATACATTGCTGGTAGGAATGTAAAACAGTAAAATCATTGTGACAAATATTTGTGTGGTTTCTTGTAAAGTTAAATACATTATATACTCCATTCCTTTGTATTTACCTAAGAGAAATGAAAATTTTGTGTACAAGATGACTGTACACCAATGTTCACAGCAAAAGATAGCAGATCAGTGGTTTCCAGGGTACAGGGACAGGGCAAGATTTCACTGGGAAGGGACACAAGTGAACTTTTTGGAGTGATTAAACTATTCACTATCTTGATTGTTGAGGGTGTATACATTTGTCAAAACTCACTAAACTGTGCACTTAAAATGAATGCAGTTTACTGTATGTAAACTATACTTCAATAAAGTTGACTTTTAAAAAATAGAAGGGAGGGAGCCTGAATTGGGACTTGGACCTCTTCGTAAGATTTCCACAGGCAACTCCCATGAGGGACGCTTCACTGAGGTCCCTGTTTGCGCCAAGGAATGCGGAGGCAAAACATTGTTGGAATAGCTAAGTTATTCACTTGTTCCCGTAAATTTACTAAATGGTATGTTGTATTTCCTAAAATATTTAAAGTATTTATTTAAATTTCCTTTAGGTGAGAAGGAACCCCCTGAAATTAGTTTAGGAATAACAAATTTACATATATGTAACATACATGCATGCAGACATGCATATCTATACTACAACTATCTAAATATTTAGTTTCAACCAAATACATAATTTAATAATTAAGAACCTTAGGAAGCTTCCTAGGAAATTAAAGTGAGCTAAGTAGTTTTAATAGTTTTTCTCTATGGATGCAGATAAACCTGCTTTCTTATTTACACGCTAGTTTTAATTTTGTTTTTACAACTACTCCCACTTCCCCATTTTCCTGTCTCTTTTGGACCATTTCATCTCTAGTCAGACAACATTACTTATGAAATTATATCTGTTTTTAATATATCAAATACTGGTATAGGCATACCTAACTGACATGATGTCTAGCCAACACCTCTAGAAATAAACTAAAATAGTGTTTCTAAGTCATTTTTCCACTCCATGGTAAAGACCAGAGATGAAGAAAGCTAATCAAGAAGGAAAACAAATTACTATGCCTAAGAAAGGCAACTAGATTTCAGTAAGTTATATTGAGACAGACTACAGATCCTGCAGGAGAATCACTGTTATCATTTGTTGAACACTTACTATATGCTAGGCATTAAGGCACTTTAGGTCAATAATATTAGCCAAGTTAGTAGGTGGAAGAGTCATGACTTAAACCAAGCGTGATGTCAATGTCCATGCTTTAGACTAAACCATTACATTATACTACCACAGTAACTTTAGAACTAGCCATTGCAGGGGTTTTGCACTGCCACAAAAAAAGAGAGGAATCTGTCCTACCTACTGCAAAACACCAAAATACTACGGCTATCCACCATTCTAATTCCTGACCCTTTGCTATTCAGGATAAACTCTCTGAGCAGTCTCTCTCTACCCCAGTTCTATTGAATAACCTAACTTCCAAATCCTGCTCTGTCCAATGATTTGCTGTGATAAAGTGCAACAGTAAAGCAACAGTGTGGAGAAGATGAATGTACCTCCCACACTACATGCTGACTACCTCTTAAAGAAATGACTAAGAAATGTGCAGAATCCTAAAATAAGATGGGTACAACATGCCTAATGGGATGCCACTCTCACTTTTCCCAGCTGCATTCACTTACACCATCTTCTAGACAGATTCAGAAAGTGTACATCCTCTCATCAATATAAACCCTAAAAGTATATCTCACTACCACAACACCCTATCTTGGCTATGAAGTCAACTCTCAGACACTCACTGAGACTGACACAATTTTTTCTTCAGGGAAATTATAAAATGGGGTGGGGATTAGAACAGCAACAGGTAATATTATCCAATTATTTTCAACCAATACTGGGAAACAGCATAAACAGCCTTAATAAATCATTAGTTAAAATGATTTATTAAGGCTTTGGAATAAATTATAGAACTTGTAAGTAATTAAAAACTAAGATACCTTCTTGAAGTGTTTATTAGAGAGTTACTACATATTTTACAAATCCTGAATATTCCTAATTCAACCAGAAAACACTCAACTAAAATGTAAGGTTTAAAAGTCTTCCTTTTGGGGCTTCCCTGGTGGCGCAGTGGTTAAGAATCTGCCTGCCAATGCATGAGACACGGGTTCGATCCCTGGCCCGGTAAGATCCCACATGCTGTGGATCAACTAAGCCCGTGTACCTCAACTACTGAGCCTGTGCTCTAGAGCCCGTGAGCCACAACTACTGAGTCTGCATTCCACAACTACTAAAGCCCGCACACCTAGAGCCTGTGCTCCGCAACAAGAGAAGCCACCGCAATGAGAAGCCCGTGCACTGCAACAAAGAGTAGCCCCCACTCGCCACAACTAGAGAAAAGCCCGCGTGCAGCAACGAAGACCCAATGCAGCCAAAAATAAATAAAATAAAATTATTTTTAAAAAATAAAAGAGTCTTCCTTTTAAGAGGGAATTTCTATTTTATCACAAATTTTGTGTCAATTTATCTAAATATTTTGGATATATTTACAAGACCTTAAAATAAAATCACAGGTTTCCTACATATTCACCTGTGTTTTTTAGCATATTGTCAACTTC
>NW_020171994.1:1883775-1899841 GCF_003031525.2 Neophocaena asiaeorientalis asiaeorientalis
GTTTTTTAGCATATTGTCAACTTCAAATTATAACGATTTAACCATTTGAAGAAAAAAGATATTTCTCTTTCCCTATCTGGGTATAATGGAGTGCAGAAAAAATGAATACATATAAGTTTGTAAGCTCATGTTTTAAATATAATGGTTGTCAATCTGCAAATTCAAATGTGTCATTCAAATTAGTTAGCAAAACAAACCTAAGCCCCTGAAGATGAACCTCTTTTTCCACCTCTAAAAAAGGTGACCTTTCTCAGTTTAATCTCATTTGTTACTTTACAACATTAGTCTGTGTTGTTTTCCATTATACGGTATACACAAATGAAGGCATGAAGGCTATGATAAGGTCTAATAAGCTTGTGCTATAACAAAAAAAAGTCTTTACTGCAACTGTGGAGAAAAATGAAATGCCTAACTAAGCTGTAAAAGATAAACAGGCAAGTAGAATTGAGAGAAGAGCTAAGGATGCATTTATTCACTATGAACCAAATTACTATAAATTGACTACATTCACTCCAAGGTAAAAAAAAAAATTTTAAATTAGAAACCCAGGAACTCAACTGACCATAAGAACTAGAAGAAAAAAGATATCATTTTTCTTCCTCCAAAATGTATTTAGTACCTTTAAGGAGTGAGGAAAATGGGAGGGGGGAAATCTAGAGAGATGAATCTTGCCAGATAGTGGAAACTTTCAACATACCCACATCTGAAAAAAATGTATAGCTTATTTCAAAAATCACAACATAAAAGGAATTGACTCCTTCATTTTGAAACAAAACAATGAAAATTAACATGACCTTAAAGCTAGGGAAAATTGGCTCATTTATAGTCAGCTAGGAAAACTACTCAGAAGGGATACTAACGCTTAAATAAATGCTTCACATTTCAGAAGGCTTCCTGAAACTAAATTAAATCATATTAACTCAAAATGGATAGGGCCATTTCCTACAGGGTCGTCGTTCAAGCATTTCTCCTACGAAGTTAAGTCAAAATAAAGGAAAGTTAGAAAAAGTGTCTTCCTCATCCCAAAATAAACTGAATTGTATTTTTTTCTAAAATATTTTTATCAGTTACCCAATCTTAGTCCTATAGTTTCTTTGTTTCATACATTATCGAAGAGGAATAAGACACTCAAATGAAGTAAAATAAGGTAGTAGGAAATAAAAACTATAGGAATGACCCTAGTCTTCTGTTCTCTCTTTTTTGTTTTTTAATTTTTATTGGGGTACAGTTGATTTACAATGTTGTGTTAGTTCCAGGTGTACAGCAAAGTGAGTCTGTTATACATATACATATATCCACTGAGTTTTAGATTCTTTTCCCATATAGGCCATTACAGAGTATTGAGTGGAGTTCCCTGTGCTATACAGTAGGTCCTTATTAGTTATCTATTTTAGTGAATATATACAGTAATGTGTGTCAATCCCAATCTTCCAATTTATCCCTCCCCCTTCTTACCCCCCAGTAACCATGTTTATTTTCTACATCTGTAACTCTATTTCTGTTTTGTAGATAAGTTCATTTGTAGCCTTTTTTTGATTCCACATATAAGTGATATCATATGTTATTTGTCTTTCTCTGTCTGACTTACTTAGTATAACAATCTCTAGGTCCATCCATGTTGCTGCAAATGGCATTATTTTGTCCTTTTTTATGGCTGAGTAACATTCCATTGTGTGTGTATATGTCTGTGTGTGTGTGTGTATACACACACACATACACACACACACCACATCTTCTTTATCCATTCATCTGTGGATGGACACTTAGGTTGCTTCCATACCTTGGCAATTGTAAATAATGCTGCTATGAATATTGGGGTGCATGTATCTTTCTGAATTAGTGTTATTGTTTTTTCCATATATATACTCAGGAGTGGAACTGTCAAGTCATATAAAGGAAATAAAAGCAAAAATAACCAAATGGGACCTAACTAAACTTAAAAGCTTTTGCACAACAATGCAAAGAAAACCATTGACAAAGCAAAAAGACAACCTATGGAATGGTAGAAAATATTTGCAAATGATATGACCAATAAGGGATCAATATCCAACATATATAAACAGCTCATACAACTCAACATTAAAAATAAACAACCCGATTAAAAAATGAGAAGAATTGAACAGACATTTTTCCAAAGAGGAAATGCAGATAGCCAACAGGCACATGAAAAGATGCTCAACACTGCTAATCATCAGGGAAATGTAAATCAAAACCACAATGAGATATCATCTCACATCTGTCAGAATGGTTATCATCAAAAAACAAAAAAAACACAAATAACAAATGTTGGCAAGGATGTAGAAAAAAGGAGGGAGTGTAAATTGGTGCAGCCACTGTGGAAAACAGTATGGAAGTTTCTCAAAAAAATAAAAATAGTACTATATGACCCAGCAATTCCATTCCAAGGTAACTCTTTGTTTAAAAAAAGATTATTTATTTATTTATTTATTTAGGCTGTGCCGGGTGTTAGTTGCAGCACATGAGATCTTCATTGAGGCATGTGGGGTCTTTCACTGTGGCATGCAGGCTCTTGGTTGCGGTGCGCGGGCTTCTCTCTAGTTGTGGTGTGTGGGTTTTCTCTCTCTAGTTGTGGTACACGGGCTCCAGAGCACATAGGCTCTGTAGTTTGCGGCACATGTGCTCTCTAGTTGAGCTGCGTGAGCTCAGTAGTTGTGGCACATGGGCTTAGTTGCCC
This sequence comes from Neophocaena asiaeorientalis asiaeorientalis, assembly GCF_003031525.2. NCBI lineage: Eukaryota > Metazoa > Chordata > Mammalia > Artiodactyla > Phocoenidae > Neophocaena > Neophocaena asiaeorientalis. The sequence continues at coordinate 1,886,471 of NW_020171994.1, forward strand.
TGCGGCATGTGGGATCTTAGTTCCCTGACCAGGAATTGAACCTGCATCCTCTGCATTGTAAGGCAGATTCTTTACCACTGGACCACCATGGGAGTCCCCTCCAAGGTAACTCTTATACTGTAAATTTAGATAGATGATAGATGGATGGATAATAAGTAGGTAGACAGATAGGTACAGATATAGGTATACAGATGACAATATCTAGTTTTAGAAGTCTACTCAAAGGAAATAATCTGAAAAGCAAATAATTTTGTTCAGCAATGTTCACAGCAGTGTTATCAACAGAAATGACAGCAGGCTATGTTGGAACAGTTGCTACTGGACTTGCCATCTTGCCAAAAACAACCAAAAAACTCTGCAAAGTATGTGAAACAAATGTTTTCATACGTTGGGAAAAGTTAGCAAAGACGGTGGTTTCAACACTTAAACATTCTGAAGGTCCTAACAATAAAAGGTCCTAACAATAAAAGGTCCTAACAATAAAATAAGGGGGGAAATTGAGTGTGCAGACTACAAAGGAAGAAGTAAATCTATCTTAATTCACAGAAGATATAATCACATTATGTAGATAATTCTAAGAAATTCATTGAAAAACTACCAGAAATAATAAATTAATTTAGCAAGATCATAGTATATATGTCAATAGAAAAATATCACTCATATTTCAATACACTGATAATTGAAAATAGAAGATAAAATACAATACTATTAATACCATTAATACTACATAATACTATTCAAACACAGGAATACTTAGGGATAAATTTAACAAAATATGTATAAGACCTACACAGTGAAAACTACAAAATATTGCTGAGAGAAATTAAAGAACACCTTAGTAAACAGAAAGATATACCATGTTCACTTATCAGAATAAATGAATACTGTTAAGAGATCAATTTTCCCCCAAATGATCTGCAGATTAAACACAATCCCATTCAAAATTACAGGAGGTTTATCTGTATGAATTGACAAGGTGACTGCAAATTTTACATAGAAATGCAAAGGAGGAGAAGAAGGATGAAGGGAGGAAGAGGAGAAGGGAGAGGAGGAGGAGAACGAAAAATTTGAAAAAGAACAAATTTGGAGAATTTGCACCGCCTGATTTCAAGCCTTACTATAAAACTACAGTAATGAAGGCAGTCTGCTATTTATTACCTAGGGCGTAGACATATAGATTGAGGAATTTATTAGAGTCCAAAAATAAACCCACACATATATGGTTAATTATTTTCAACAAAGGTACCAAAGTAATTAAATGGGGAAGGGATTATCTTTTCAAAAAATGGTGCTGGAACTAGTTAAACACATGGGAAAAAACTGAACCAGTACCCTTACCAAACACATGGGAAAAAACTGAACCAGTACCCTTACCAAACACCATACACAAACAACTAAATGGGTCAAAAGCTGAAACTACTTTTTAAAAAAAACTTTTAGAGGCAAACATGGATGAAAATCTTGGTGACCTTGGAGTAGTCAAAGACCAGTTAAGAAAATAAAAAGGCAAGCCACCAAATGGGAGAACACATACACAAAACTTGTATATATCAAACAAAGATGTTGTATCCCAAATATGTAAGAGCTCTTACCACTCAAATATAAGAAAAAAGAAATGACCTACTGATAGACACCATATGGATAAATCTAAAATGCATTACATTAAGAGAAAAAAGACTCAATACGTTACACGCTGGCTGATTCAATCTATATGACATTATGAAAAAGGTAAAATTATAGAATTAGAAAATAGATCACTGATAACCGGGAACTGTGGGTAAGTGGAGGAGCTAATTACAAAGAGGCAGCATTAGGAAATATTGTGAGGTGATGGAACTGTTCCGAATCGTGTTTATGGCAGTGGTTACAAGATTGTATGCTTTTATCAAAACTCACAGGCAGTACATCAATGATAGTAAATTTTACTGTATATAAATAAATAAAAAGAACTATAAGAAAACTGCAAGGAGGTAGCAATACTCAGACATCAAAATGGCTAAAACTAAAAAGAGTAACAGTAGCAAACGTAGGTTAGGATGAGGAGCAACTAGGACTTTTATCCATTGGTGGAATGTTCAACGGTACGACCACTCTAAAAAACAATTTAGCAGTTTCTTGTAAAATTTAAAATAGACTTATGATACAACCCAGCAATTCCATTCCTTGATTATTTACCCAAGAAAAATGAAAGCGTATGTCCACACAAAGACTTGTTCACAACACTCATAGCAGAGGAAGTGGGGGGAAACTCTGAAGACAATTTTCTCCATCTGACTCAGTACTCAGTACCTTTCTCACTCATAGCACTTCTCCTCTTCCTCTCCTAGGTCTCCAGCTCCCTAAAAGTGCAGGAGCTTTTTGTTTGAGGCTCCTGCATCAGTGAGATGACCTGATCCCCAAGTCTGTGCTGATCCACCAGACCTGCAGTCACTGCATGGAGAAAAATGTAAATGGGAGGGAAGGGGAGTTGGCACTTCCCCTGATACAGTCTCTTGCTGATCAATCATAATAAGCAGTTAAGGGGTTGTTATTTTCATTTCGGCTTGCTTGTTTTAACTGGCTACTAAGACACCTAGCAGTTCAGCTGAGTTCCTAACAACATAATGATTTAAATAGGTGCAAATTATTTCTTGATGAAATTTAACTTTTTCTTAATGTCAGCAAATAGGAATGGGATAGGAGCTCCTCAATCTGTTACTGTGTAAAACTTAAAGCTAACATAAGAGCGAAATAGTAAATATATTCCCCAAAAGATAGAGTGCAAAAAAAAAAGGATATTTTCTCTTACCACTTCTATTAAACTTGTACTGGAAGTCCTAGCCAGTACAATAAGGTGGAGAGCAGAAAAAGGCATATGGATTGAAAAGGAAAAACAACTCTGTTTTTCAGATAATATGATTATGTACATGGAAAATACAAACTACTAGAACCTAATGAATAATCTTAGCAATGCTGTTCTATGTCTTGATTGACTACACTTACTATTGTATGCATCTGTCAAGACTCACAGAACTGTGCATAAAATGGGTGAATTTTACAATATATAAATCATACCCCAAAAAAGAAAAAACAGTAATATCTTAGGGTAAAAAGATCAATATATAAATGAATGTCTATATCTTAGCAACAAACTAAAATTACAATTTTGAAAATTATACCATTTACTATACAAGCATATGCATAGGAAGAAACTGACCAAATGCTGAGCATGACTTCTATGATGAAGGTAATTAAAGAATATCTCAATTAAAGGAGAGATGTGTTCATAGATTGGGAAAATCAATAATTTTAAGATTTCACTTATTCCTAAATTGATCCATAGAATTATTGCTATCCTTACCAAAATCTCAAATAGATTTTTAGTAAAAATTTACAAGATGAATCTAAAATTTATATGGAATAAACATTCAAGACAACCGTCAAGACAATCTTAAAGAACAAATTTGAAGGACTTACACTACAAAATTTAAAGTGTTATTATAATGCCAAAATAATGAAGAATGCATAATACTGGAATAAGGATAGACAAGCAGATCAACAGGCCAGACTAGTAAGTTCTGACCAAGACCTATACATTCAACTGATTTTTAATAAAGCCATCAAACCAAATCAATGAAAAGAGGTATTTCTTTTCAACATACGGTACTGGAACGACTGGTTATCTATATAGAAAAAAATGGTCCTAAAGACAACTGAAACTATAAATATTCTGGAAGAAAACATATGATAATATCTTTGCAACCTTGGAGTTTAAAAACTTTTATAGAAGACACAAAAGGCACTGAAAGGAAGGGGGCATAGCAGAGCTTGGGTAACGGAAATGTTCTATATCTTGACCTGGATGGTGGTTACCAAAGTGTATACAATTAAAAATATATATATTTGAGCTGTTCACCTAAGATCGGTACATATCACTTTATGTAAATTACACTTCAATAAAATAACTGTTAAAATGCAAAAATTAAAGTGTTCATAGAAGCTTTACGTGTAATAGACAAGCCGTAAATAACCCAAATATTCATCAACACGCGAACAGAAAAACACAGTGTGGTATATCCATATAATGGAATATGACTCAACAAGAAAATAATGAACTACGGATACACATTACAATGTGGATGAATCTCAAATGCTGAAAAAAAAAAGATCCAAAACAAAGAAAGTGTACATATGACTCCATTTATATGACTCTAGAAAACAAAATTAATGTACAGAAAGCAGATCAGTGGTTACCTGGGGATGGGGGATAGGAGTAGGAAGGGAGAGAAGGACTGCCAAGAGGCATGAAAATCTTCAGGAGTGATTTATATGTTCATTATTTTTAATGTACTGGTGGCTTCACAAGTGTACACATAAGTCACAACTCCTTAAATTGTACACTTTAAATATGTGCACTTTATTTTATGTCAATTATACCTCCGAGTTACTTAAAAATTATAGAGACAAGGATTTGAGCTCAATAAAAAAGAAAGTTCCTTCTAACAACCAGAACAATAGAATTTTAGAGTGGAAAGAGACTTTGTGGGTACTGCTGACAACGTAGCATCTACCCTCTCTTTGAGCACTTTTAGTAATGGGTCATTCCTGTTACTGAATAGCTTAATGGTTAGAAAATAATTGATATCAAGAGTTCCTATAACTTAACTAATTGATTCTAGGTCTTGTCTCTCGGCAAATAAATCTACCCTTCCCCAAAATTCAAAATTCATTCCACAATTAACTATTGAGAATCAACTACATACAAGGAACCAGTCCATACACTGTGACGAATACAAAGATATGTAAGCCAAGAACTCTGGTTTTATGGGTTTTCCAATTTGGTATCTAAAAATAACTGTAACTTTAGCTCATAGTCTTTCTTCATCAGTGTCTCCTCTGCTGTGGTTTGTATAGTGAGAATGTTTCTGACTTGTCAATTAAACTGAAGATTATAGGAAAGATACAAATACAATCTAGTACATTTTCTATTTGGTATTTTAACTCTATCTACTAGGATGAATAAAATTACAAAATCATATCACCAATCCCTAAACCAATGTGGTATACTGGAGAGAGGAATGGAATAATATTACTTCTCTGCCTCTGCAACTAACAAGATGCATCTTTCATCAATCACTTTCCTGTAGAATGATGGGAGCTGGTCTCTGTAGTGGTTTTCAAACTTTATAAGACCCTTTCACTCTCTTAAAAATCACTGAGGACCCCAAAGCTTTTGCTTATGTGGGTTACATCTATCAGTATGTACCATATAAAATAAAACTGAGTAATAATTAAAATAATTATTTCTTTATTCATTTAAAAGCAACAATAATGAACTCATGGGCCTTCCCTGGTGGTCCAGCGGGTAAGACTCTGCGCTCCCAATGCAGGGGGCCCAGGTTCCTTGCTCTCTGGTCGGGGAACTAGATCCCGTATGAATGCCGCAACTAAGAGTCCGCATGCCCCAGTGAAGATCCCGCGTGCCGCAACTAAGACCCGGTGCAGCCAAAATAAATAAATAAGTAAACAAACAAATATTTTAAAAAATAATGAACTCATTACATGTTAACATATATTATGTATTTTCATGAAAATAATTATATTTTCCAAAACAAAAAAAAAGGGAGAAGAGGGATTGTTTTACATCTTTTTTGCAAATCTCTTTAATGTCTGCCTTGATAGAAGACAGCTAGATCTTCATATCTGCTTCTGCATCCGCTCTGTTGCAATATGTTGTTTTGGTTGAAATATATGAAGAAAATCTGGCTTCATGAAGTTATATATTTGGAAAACTGAGTATTTTAATACCTTTTTAAAATAACTGTAGATATTCTTTGATACTATGCCAAAATTCTGCAAGTGGTAGACAAAAGAGTCTACCTAAAAGAAGGAAGGTTGCAACATAGAATCTGATACCTTATCTATTTAATTTTTGTACTCAATTACATTAAAACTGATTGATCTAACTTGTCTTTCAATGGATCTTTTAGCCATGATGATTTTGTAACATCATGCATTAGTCATTTGGAAAATATTAGTTCAGTGGGATTTGCAGAACTTCCAAATGTTAACACATTTTATTACATAATATAAAAAAATCATACACATTAATATAGTTACCAATCTCATTAGACAAGGCTAAGTTTTGGAAAGCTATCAAGCCCATACTCAAGATTCAAGTTTTCTAAAATTCTAATACTTGAAAAGCTCAAATGTTTTCATTGGCAACAAACACTGCCAGTTGTCTTCCTTGAAATGACAGACTCACTTTGCTCATTTTCAAGAAAATTCCTGCCAAATACTCAAGTCTGAATAACCACAGTTTGTCTTTCAAGTAAAAATGTGTTCCAGGCAAAAATCAGCTAGTTCAGCCCCCAACTCACACAACTCACAAAGCACAAGAGCTTTTCCTAGAAATGATGTTACTTCAGCATACAGAAGCGTGTTCTGTAATTCCCATTTTGTCATACAGAAATTTTAAAATATCTGTACTCAAGGGTCAAGATTGAATAAAATCAATGCTACATTGAGAACATTGTTAAGTAAAATTGGCTTTTTGTCCTCCAAGACTATGAAGAATACAGCTACTAGGACAATTGGGTATACTGCACTGTCTTACCCATCATCAGTGCAAATGTCAACACAGTGAAAAAGGCCAAACAGTCTTCAAATTATTGTTCAAATAGTCCTCATGTTCCTCCTGATAGGATGTCAGGAATCTCAGGGGTCTTCAGATCACACTTTGAGAACCACTGACCTAATGTCCCTCCAATGCTAAAATATCTATAGTTACGTAAATAGCCAGCATCTTTCATTTGTACAACTCTATAAGACGTTAGTTTCCCTATTAAGAAAGACATCTTACATTTAACAAATACATCAAATTCTTACAAATCTTTTAGTCAACTGATCCTGACAACAAACTCATGAGGTTGTGAAGCAGGAACTATTTATTCCTTCCTAAAAGAACCTTGATTTTATTCAAATTTTCCCACCCTCTAACTTTTCCAGGCAGCAATGTGCTTTGGTGTGTTGCAGGGGGAGGTGGCAGTGTAAGTCACTTGTCTAACTCTACATTTATGGTCCTATTCCACTTGCCAATGTACTGGTGTAAACATATACATGTAATACAATTCTAACCAGTCAGATGTAAGGGTGAAGGTATGGGACTCCTGAGAAAGTTTTCACTGCTGATAAAAAGGGACACAAATGAACAGTTCATACTCTTCTTCTATTAGGCATTGTGGCATCTGCATGTGATCCCTGGAACTGCAGCAGCAATCTTGCAAGTATGAGGGGCACGAATCTGAGACAGTAAGCTGATAGGCAGAGTATGGCAGAGGAGAAAGTGGAAAGAACCTGGGTCACTATTTGGCTGAATTAATTAATTTTGGAGGTACTCTACCTCCAAACTTCTTGTAATGTGAGTTAAAATTTTTCTCTGTTAAGGCAGTTGAATTAGTGTTTTCTACCACCTGCAACAGAAAGCAACCTGATATAAACAGGCACTACTATGCTTTTCACATACAGAAGCGTTTTACTACATCAATTAGATTATGAGATTATGGACAGAGAAGGACTTCTCCTCCTTTAGCAAGTCCTGGAGAGCTCAAAATACAGAATACACGAAACAATTTTTCACTAGTGTCCCACTCTTAATACCATCTTCCCCCGCCAAAGTTCCAATATCTCCTTCAGGATTCCATTAATGTCACACACACTATAAGAAATTTTGGAAGCAAATCAGCCAGTTCTGTTAACGTATATGAAGAGTGTCATTTGACTGAATTATAAGATGATACAAATGCCAACAGAATTTCTTCCAGTTCTATTTTAGTACTCACTGTCATAAAACCAATTCCATTAACCTGACTAGCACTTGCTCAAAAAAGGTGCTTAAGTCTCTCTACAAGTTAAAAAGTAAAGCAAATGATTTAGTAAATTTTTTTAAGTTAAAAATTAAATTTAGCAAAAACCTGTTTCTTTTGTAACATTTGCCTTTGGTTGTCTTTCGTTAGCAAATAGCAAGGGATTTAAGGTTCCCTTTTCAACAGGGTAGCAGGTACCATTACAGACTACACTTTTGGTAAAAGGCCCGCAGAAGCTTCTAAAGGAACCAAGGGCAGTTGGACCTATACAGATTATGAAGGTAAATAAACTCAAGCATTGATGCATAAAATGAGAATCTGGTTAAAATGAAAGAAGCTAATGTATCAGAGATCACACTAAAGATGCCTCTCCAAAACACCTCAAGAATTACTGCTATTAAAAACAATCTTTGTAATGAGGATTTAGTTAAGTGGTTGGGTGGTTCATTTATAATGTTAATTAGAAGAGAATTTATTTTCAAAAATCACTTCTGTTCTATGGTTGCTATTGTCAGAAGGGGATGAGATGATGGAATGATTACATTTTAAAAAGAAAATCATTAGAGGATAGAACCAAATCTGCCAACCAACTGGCAAACAATTGAGCATCAATTCTATAGTCACTGTACTAGATAGAAAAAAAAATTATTAAGACTGTCTCATAGGTACTCTTTTATACTACTGATACGAATATAATTGGTAAAAACATTCTGGAAAGTAATTTGGCAAGAGCAGATCCCTATCATTCAGAAGCTTAAAGTTCAGCTATTCAAACGCCACCTGGAAAAGCCATAATGTGTAACAGTTTGTGATTTTGTGGAGGAATACAATTGAAATGCACAAGCCACAAGGCTATCGTAAAGGCAGTAAAGTCACTTAGCTAGTGAGGAAACACAAGGAAAAGGTAAGGCGGGAGTGTTGCAAAATGGATGCGGGACCTCTCACTCCATATGTACTTCCAAGTTTGTTGCTAAAAACAGGAGATGGGGGCTGGAATAGTATCACCCCAAAGTGGGAAAAACAGATTAGAAATTAATGGGGGGAAACTTCTGGAGTATCACTTAGGGAGGATGAAAGCAAGGGACAACAGTAGGCAAAGACACCGGCATTTAAGTGTAAAGCTCATAGGCAGCTATGGGGTAGGGGGTGGGGAGAGAGGGTAAAGGGGGTCCCCATATTCAGACGCATTCCAAAACTCTCCTGGGGGAGGGAGAATGTCAGTGAGTTTGGAGTATGTTACACCCTTGCTATAGCTAGGAAGAGGTCAGTGGGGGAGGTATTCATGGAATACAGGCTCCACCTTCCGTATAGGGGAGAAATGTACGGGGATGCATGGTTTACAACATTAAAATTTAGGTCCTTGAGGATGAATGGCCCAGGCAAGTATAGCAAAGAGCTATTAAAGGATGAACTGGTGGGTAAGCCTATCTTTAGAATCAATTCATGTGACCACTCACGGAATCGGTAATGGGAATTATTCAACTTTTCAACATGACTCTATTTTTCTGTACTACCGTGAATGAAATAGGAACTGAGGAAAATTTCATGAGCATGTTCTGGAGCTAAACTGCTCAATCACTTACTAACTGTGTGACCTCTGGTAGTTTTTTAACCACCCTGTTGGCCTCAGATTCCTTGTACATAAAATGGGAATAATATTATCTACCTAAGAGGGTATAACATAGTAACCACTAAAAAAAAAGTTAGCTATCATATTATCTGTTGATACAGCCTTTCTAAACGTCAGGGTCTACTGCAGGTACCAAAGACTTTAAAAATACTGATGACCTTTAACCCAATAATTCTCCACGAAGGAGGCAGTACTAACAAAATAATACAAAATATGGAATAAGAATTGTTTATGGCCGTATTTCTTATAATGACTAAAAAAAACTTGAAATTTAAAAATATAGTCTATAAAAGTGAACACGTAAATTAATTGTGGTGTGTATAATATAAATTGTATGCAATCATTTAAAAATAATACTTTTAAACTAAGAATTTTAATAACATGGGAAAATAATAAGTGAAAAAACAATAGCATATAAAATTGTATATATCGTAATCCCAACTTTTAAAAAATTTTAATCAATCTACTTTTTGAAGAAAATATTAGATACATAAGAAGGAAAATCATCAAAACAATAATATAGGTTATTTCTGTGCTGTTGGTAGAACTGTGAAGAGATATTTATTTTCTTCTTTATATTTTTCTCATTTTTCAAGTTTCCAACATTAAGCATGTATTATTTTTCTCATCAGACAAAATCAACATGTAAGTTTGTTGAATGAACAAATATACAGTTCTTGCCCTCAAAAAGTCTATAATCTAATAGGGAGAAGACATAAAATCCCATGAAACAAAATGCTTGTAAGGCCGAATACATTTAGATACTAGACAAGAGGCTAAATATGACAAATGTTCAAAGAAGGGTAAAATCAGCAACTGATTTAATAGTAAGGGAAAGCTCCACAGAACTATTTATCTATGCTCACTAGCATGGAAGCTCCATGAAGGCAGGGACCCTCTCTATCTTATTCAGTTTTATCTATAGTGTCTAGCACAAAATGATTTTGTGGATAGTACATATCCATGAGGGGAGAAATAGAACAACATAAATATAATTCTTAAGTACTTATGAGTTGCTGAATAAATATCTGCTGAATGAATGTAAATGTTATGCTGAAACTGAGGAAAGATTTGGATCCACAGGATTCTAAACAAGATGGAGAGCCAAAACATGTATGTAATGTGGGATGAACTGGGAGATTGGGATTGACATATATACACTAATATGTATAAAACAGCTAAGAAGAACCTGCATAAAAAAATAAATAAAATTCAAAAAAATGTATGTAATGCTCAACTGTATAGTAGTACTAGAATTTAACACACCATATTCATAAATCTAAGTGTATATCCTACTAACAGAGAGTCAGCACAGGTACCTTTACATAAAAGTACGTATTTCCATCACTAGAACTGACCTTTCCAACTAAATCTGCTTTCTTCCTTTATTGCTAACCTTTCGGAATAAGAGTTACTTTATTCCACCTAACAAACTCTCCACCTAAAAAATTTTCCACATATTTGTGATATCCCAATTTGGCATGACTTCAGAGATAAAGAAATCACTTAACTATGAAAAATTAAAGCAATTTAAGTAGCAATGCTCTTCCTGGTATAAAAGTCCCAATACTAGACTACTTCAGTCAACAAGCAGCCCCACTACCATCCAGTTTACTCTGGAGAAGGTCACCAATATCCCCAGCACTAGTATGGAGAGCAGATACCATTCATATCTCTGAGATGATTAAAACATTACTCTAACTAGGATATTAATGTGTGAAGCAGAAAAAACAAACCCTGGTTTTATTAGAGGCACATTATACTAATGATAGGGAAATGGGGTCTAAAATGTTCTTTAAAAATTATATAGGAGAGAAATAAATAAATAATTGCATAGGAGAAATAAGGGAAAAAAAACTGCCTGGTGTCTTCTGTAATTTCTTTATGAACACTCAATTGTTAAAGAGTCCAAGAAAACAAGCTTGCTCCCAAATTTTGTCAATCATAAAATAATTTCATTTTTAACATAACATGATTTAATATAATCTGACATAAACTACAGCTATACATACCTGTATGATTGGTATCTGGTGTACATTTATTAATAGCAACGTCAAAAGTAAAAAATGAGAAATATTTAATCAAACATCCACAAAATCTTTGCCCCTGGGCCAAATGCCACAAGCAGTGAACACCAAGATGATGTTTTTAAAAGGAACTATTTTCAACAACACAATTGTAGTTTTATCCAAGGGCCTGCAGCCCTACTGAGTGGCTAAACCTTAGCCCATTAAGAAGCTCTGCATCATAAAAGCAATTTTAAATTATCTATCTACTTTGATGGAGGAATAATTATGGCAAGTATAATTAAAAATATTTGCTATGCATGGTTTTTCAGCAGAGTTGCCATTATTATTATGTTGTGCTTAGAGTAATATGAAAGTTACTTTTCTCATACTATGAGTATACACTTTCTGGAGGATGGGAGGAGGACAATGTAACCTGAGGCATGCTGAGTGTATAGAACAGCTAGACAGCTAACTTACAAGTGGACCCACGTAAGCTATATAACACAGCAGTGGCATATAAAGAATTGATAGTCACTCAACCATGTGAAGGCCTAAGCCATGATCTCATATTAAAGTGTTTTTAAAACCACCCATTATGTTCACTCAAATATAACTTTTAAATAATTTGTCACACACTTAATTCTCTATTTAGAGGTTAAGTGAAATTAAGGATGATGGGTTTCAGTCTGGAGAACATTTTCTCTGACAAAGCCATTCATTCCTTTAGATCTGCCTCTCATCCCCAGAAGGATAGTGGGTGGGACCTATCTCTTAGAGATATATTAGGATTTTAATTCTAAGAGATATATTAGGATTTTCATTCTACATTCCTAAAACTGAGTGGAAGTTTTTGCTCTGTCATTTCACGTGTACTTCCCTCCTCCACTCTCCTTTAAACCAGAACACTCATTCTCCTGTGAAAAAGAGATCGTTCTTTTCCTTTAAATAGGTGACGGGCAAATTCTCAATTTGTTTCAGGTGCCTTAGTAAGCTAAAAAAAGTAAACAACAAAAACTGAGAACTTAAAAAAAAAAAAAAAGATGCAGAAGAACCGAAGCCTGAAGCCATCCGTCTTTACCTCATTCTTCTTGGTATGTTACCTGAGCATTTGCAACAAGGATGTCAAGAGGGAAGCAGTCTCTACAGAGGCTTTACTGACCAGAGGTGAGGGTAGGTTCATGTTCCTTAAGGAAAAGGCAAAAGGGAAGAACTTCACGGGCGCGCTTAACACTTTGGTGGAAGGTGGATTTTAGAAAGGCCAAAATAGTAAACTATCGACAAAGTTTAAAGAGTGCGTGGATTGGGCACAACTAGTGAAAAGGTTAGCGGGCATGTAAGGAAACACTCGAGGTGGGAGGGTGCGGAGGAAAAGTTTTAAATATCCACCAGAGCTTAGTTATCTATTAACATGCATCCTCCTCCCCAGGCTCTGCTCTTGCCCCCAGAGCAGCTAGCTGCAGGGAAAGCAAGCAGCCCTATTTTTAAACACTTAAACCTCTCCCTTGGACTTCAGAAGGCTTGAGTTACTAGCGTTGTAAATAATGTTTCTTCCTAAACAAGTGAAGGCACACCTGAATTCCCTAGCCGAGGCCCAGGAGAAAGGAAGGTAAAGGCACAAAAAGTGATTTCAGCGTGAGAGCGAGGTGATGGGATGGGGGTCGGGGGTAGAAGGAAGGACTTACCGCAGCCTCTGCGGGCTGCCCCCAAAGACTCAGGGCCAGTAAGAACAAGCCGGCAGCCAGGCTGACTCCACGCAGTTTCATTCTTCTCCGGCTCCCGCAGCTCCTTCAGCACCCGCACGAAATCCCTGGCTGGCTCTGACCAACTGACATAATCTTGAGGGTTTATAGGGAGAGAGCTAGAGCCGGAGAGAGACAGCGAGGGC
>NW_020171994.1:1900058-1901564 GCF_003031525.2 Neophocaena asiaeorientalis asiaeorientalis
TCCCCTCCCCAAAGCCGGTCTCTCGGGAGCACTTTTCCCTTCTGTCCAGACTTGCAAACTTTTTCCTCGCGCAAGTCCCACAGATCTACTTTCCTCCCTCTCTTCCCCTGCACCGCCCCCTCCCCACCAGCCCTGGGGAATTTGAGGATCACTCCGCCACAGTTTTAGACCGCACCAGCAACCTGCGAGGGAGTGACGCTCAGTTATTTAGAGGAGGGAAACGTCCAGCCCAGTTGACTGCGCACCCTGACTCCCCCCGGGAAGCTTTTCTATTCGTTCACTTGCACCTTCCGTTGATACTCCTTTTCCCTGCCCAGTCCACTCTCATTGGTGTGAGCACCAAAGCCAATTACAAATAGACCTGAGCTGGGACTATTTTTTGTAGCGGAGGGATCTAAGAGAACGGTTCCTTTTATTGTTAATGATTAGAAACAAATTTTGGTGCCTGCTCCCAGGGCTGCTGGGGTTGTTTGCGTTCCACCTGCTCACAGGAGGGAGTTTCTACATACAACAGAAAATGTGAAAATATTAGAAACATATAAATATATTTATATAATTAAATATATGCTTACAGCTGAAGAATTAAGAAAATGAACGTACATATACGTGTGTGAAGACTTTATGCATATTATATTCATATAAGATTTGGGAGCGTTCAGTAGATATGAGTAGTTATTATGTGGTTGGATGTTATAGTAATACAGTCATATCTTTTTCTTTAGCTACATTGAATGCCATAATTAATATTTACCTCATACTGACTAACATAAAAGGCATTGACTCTCATTGCAGATGTTTCTCGGAGAGATTTAGGGTAGGGGATTAAATAACTTTAGTGCAATTTTCCTTAATACTAACACGGACACTTAATTGGAAATATATGTATGGAGTTAATGGCAGTTGAATTGATGTCTCCCAAATAAAGTAGACTTGAACGTTACTTTGGTAATTCTGGCATACAGATTTTTTAAAGCACCATCAGGCCCAGAAAATATTTTATGTGGACTCCTTGGGGGATCTTTTAGGGATTTCTTGACGAATTCTTCAGAACACTTGTTATCTCACACCCTAGAATTTACCACTTTAGCGTCTTTCAGGGCTTTGGACCTATATCACGGGGGCCCGCTTATCCTTAGGTTCAGCTCAGCTAAAGGTAGTTTTACAACCCCAGAAACTACCACCACCCCAAGAGCAATAAATTAGAATGAGTGATATGCATTTGGGAAAGTGTGCAAAGGCCCATGTGTCTATGTGGGAGGAGTATGCCTTAATCTGTATATGTGTAACAATTAACAGTGCTTTAAGGAAGTGTTTGATGCACAGTTGCTTACATCTTAGTGTGTAGGTCTGTGGGCCTGTGCGTGAAGCTGTGGAGATGCGTGGGAATGTTACGTGTAGAGGTGCCTGAAAGTGAGAAAGACGACCGGCTGCCCGAGGTAGGGGGGATGATTGACAGCAGACAGCCCCGCCCCCTTCCCCTCCATTCCTTCCTCCCCTGGTGCAGAG
>NW_020171994.1:1901602-1947751 GCF_003031525.2 Neophocaena asiaeorientalis asiaeorientalis
ACCTCTTTATCTAGAAGCTGAGTTTAGTTTCTTCAGAAGTGAGCCACTTCGCCCCCCTGCCCCATCCTCTTGAATAAGGAAACAGCCGCCAAGCATCCGATCAGCCGGGGCCGCGGAGCCGCTTAGCAGTCTCCCGGGACCCAGCTCCGGAGGAGCCGCAAGCATGCACCCTGGGTGAGCTGTTGCTGCCCCGAGCTCCTCTCCTCTTTCCTATTCTGGGCTACTTTGCCGGACCGGGACTATACTTGTACTTCTGTCATTACAGAGAAAGTTGGGGCAGGCAGCAAAGAGGGGTCGGGGGTCTATGGGCAGACGCAGGACCCCGGAGCCTAGAGAACCCATGTTATTCACCCTTCCTCCCGTTTCAGGTTGTGGCTTCTCCTGGTTACGTTGTGCCTGACCGAGGAACTGGCAGGAGCGGTGAGTCTCATCTCCCGACCCCTTTCCCTCCTCCTCCTTTGACCTCCTCCCCATCCCACCTCTTGTGTTTGTGTAAGGGGGTTGCAGAGGGTTGCGCCATGAAACGGAGTTCACATCATTCTCATTTCTACTGGGAGTTAATGGGGTTCTTAGAAAGGAATAGGACAGTGTCAGGCTAATGCCTTTGGGACTCAGGCATCTTTCTGTTCCAAAACTTCGTAAGGGGTTGGGAAAATAAAAGTAGAAGACACAAGAGGCACGCATTTCTGAGCGTCTTCCAGGACGACTTAAAGATGACTGACATCTGATGCCTTCCTCTGTATCGATCTCCAAGGCAGAAGAAATGTAATTTTCCCTGGTTTACAAGAACATGAACTGGCACACAAGTTTGAAAGTGGGAGGAGTATCCAAGAAGTGGGACTTGGAAGTACCGAGAATGTTGTTAGAAGTTAAACTTAAGTATTTTCTTGTGAGTCCTCTGACAGTACCAGGTGACAACATCTGGATTCTTTAACTGCCTGAACTGCACTGATACTAATAGATGATGTTCAGTTTCTGCCTGATGTTTCCTTTTACTGGTTTTCTCTATCATCAGAAAGTTAAAGTGGTTAGAATAGGAAAAAAAATTCTAAAAGTTAACATTTCATAGGCTGTTTAGATATCATCCATCAAATCAGCTAGGGGCTGCAGGCAAAGGATTTTCTGTAGACGTTTGGTCAAGAAAAGTTTAATAGATCCCAGAAAGTAGTAATTCCAATGGAATTACTAGGATAAGCTACCAAAAGTGGCGTGACCTGAATAATCAGAGATGCTGCAGTGTTCCAGACTCACTAGCAACTTACGCCTGCAGAAATAAAGTTAATCATTGAGTTCAAATATGAAGTTAACTATTGAGTACTGTTTCACTGTTCTATTTTAAAAATTCTTAATAATTGCCAAAGTCATGCATGTACTCTATATATGTGTGTATATATATATATGTATATATATGACAGCTAAGTATATATTCCAAATATTTACTTTGTGAGTTTTGACAATTTTCACTGATTGGCTCTATTTTTAATACTTCAAATATTTTAAAATACTATTTATAGAGCCATACTTAATTCAACCCAGTAAGATTACCTAATACTTTTATGGGAAAAAAATGGATTACTTTGTCCTGGTATATGTCTTTAAGAAAATATCAGAATAAAGTGAAATGACTTCTCTTATGAAAAGAGGATGATGCCAGAAAACTTGACTTTTAATGTTTTGTGACCCCTTAACTCAGAACATCAGCTTTTATGTAAGTAAATTCTAGATTTTGTAAGCAGAGGTATTGATCTAGTTTTCTGCACACTTCCCTTTCTGATTTCTGCAGTATACAAGTTTAGTTATATGTTACCTTGAGGCTCAATACTACATTTATTGAAAATGCCAGGTTTTGATTAGTTAACAATTTGTCTGGGAATCTTGCTATTTATACAAATGGCATGCTTGGGCAGAATACCCTCCAGTAAAACCTTTATTTCAGACTCTGGCTGATCGTATTCAGTGTACTTTTGGGAAAAGCATTAACAAATCATTCTAGGAGATTTCCCAAACACTGCATCCTATCACTTGATAACTTTAAAAGTTACTAGAGGATGTTGTCTTCATTTCTGAGAAGTGTTGAAAGCATGTCTCCAAAATCATCCACTACTTTGGTGTGTGGATTTTAGGCTCTGTCCCATTGTTTTACCATGTCACCTGCTATGTCAGTGTGACTGACCTTGGTAAGACTAAAATAAACCTTGAGATACACTGACAGTACTTTATTTTTTGCCTTCAGTTCGTAACTACTTCATTCACCTATTATTTACTTCTGCATTATATGTTTGACATTGTAAAGCTAATTTTTAATTTTTGGAAAAATGGCAAAGAGAAAGAGAAGAGTAACAGGATAAGTTCTCAGAAGGTGACTTTGCTGAGGGGAAGTTTTTTCCTTTGTATTCTTTGTACTGGATTATCATTTATATTAGCTGGTTCTCATCTTTTACTCTCAATTCCAGTTCATCATCTGGGTTTGTAATATTTTTCACCTTTCAGATGATTTTAAACATTTGAATTCTTTGTAACTTTTTGACTTATATTAGCGAAAAATAACTTATAAATAGATTGGCAGGAACTATGTTGTGCTTCACTATGACAAAGTCTCTTCACTGTGAGAGTTAAACGTTGTCAATAAAGGAATACTGGTGAGCATTTAAGATAGGGTCATTTAGGTGCTTTTGAGTTCTTTCTTTGTCAGAGTTTATAAAGCAGTACTTTTGAAGGGATGGAAAACTAAATGTTAAAACCCAGGATTAAATAATGAGTTTTCATTAAATTTCTTTTAAAAGAGTGCTGATCTTCGTTTATTTGAAATATTTTCGCAATTTATCTGAATGAGATAAAGCCTAGAATTTCAGAACATCCATATTGGTTTTTTGGTTATTAAGTGCCTAAGGCACCACACACAAAGATTTATTTAAACACAGTCTCTAACTCTGTAGGAGTTCACTTTCTCAGACAATGGTTGTCATTTTGTTCCTTAAAGGATAGGATACTTGGGACTTCCCTGGTGGTCCAGTGGTTAAGACTTCAAGCTCCCAATGCAGGGGGCCGGGGTTTGATCCCTGGTCAGGGAACTAGATCCCTCATGCCACAACTAAAATATCCTGCGTGCCACAACGAAGATCCCACACGCCGCAACTAAGACCCGGCACAGACAAATAAATAAATAAAAATATTTTTAAAAATATAGGATACTTATTGATAAATTACCATCAGCATCATGTTAGAGAAGAGACTAGAAAGATCCATATCTCACCAAAGGCCAATATGTTTAGCAGTTAAAATATATCCCAAATTAGTCAGGGTCCTCATGTTTTCTTCCCATTTTGCCCCAAATCTGCTTTCACAAGAGGATCTAATACAACCAGACATATTTCAAAGTCCAAGCCCAGCGGGAGAGTTATTGGAGTGGGGAAGAGGCAAAGGGGAGAAAACACCTGTCTATTATCAACTCCGCCTAGAGCACAGGTAAAGTGCCTTTAGCCACATTCAAATCAAGATCTGATTGAAATACAAACTTCTTAAAGTTGTAACTTGCTCAGGTTGGTCCTTTCCAATGTGATTTTCAGTCATAATCACAGTCATCAAAGTGTGAAGGGAGTGTTAAGGTTTTTCAGAGATGGAGAAAATCCCTTCCTAATTTAAGGATCAAGAGGAATATTTGCCTTGTTTGGGCTGTCTCTAGGATTTTTCTTTTTTTCTCTTTTTTTTTTTTTTTTTTTTTTTTTTTTTAGGCAGGCGGACTCTCAACCACTGCGCCACCAGGGAAGCCCCTCTTTTTTTCTCTTTTAAAACAAGTTTATTAAGATATAATTTATATACCATAAATTCACACATTTATGTATATCATTCAATGATTTTTAGTAAATTTACCAAGTTGTACAACCATCACTATATCCAGTTCTAGAACATTTTCATCACCCCAGTAAGATCCTTCATATCCCTTTAATTAATCCCTATTCCCACCCCTCAAGCCTAGGCAAGCATGAATCTACTTTTCTACCTCTATAGATATGTCTTTTCTGGACATTTCATATAAATAGAACCAATTAATATATAATCTTTTGTGTTTAGCATTTTTCACTTAGCATAATTTTGAAATTCATTCGTGTTGTAGCATATATCAGTATTTTACTCCTTTTTTTTGTTGTTATTGGTATTTAGTATTGGTACTCCATTATGGATATACCCCATTTTCTTCATGCATTCACCAATGAATGGACATTTGGGCTCTTTCCACTTTTGGCTCTTATGAACAATACTGCTATGAACATTAACATACAAATCTTTGTGTGGACATATATTTTATTTCTCCTGAGTAGATGGAATTGCTGGGTTGTATGAAAACTTTATATTTAACCTCTTAAGAAACTGCAAAACTGTTTTCCAAAGTGGCTGTACCACCTCACATTCCATCAGCACTGTATGAAAATTCCAGTTTTGCTACATCCTTGCCAACATTTGTAATTGTCTGTCATTTTTATTATAGCCATCCTGGTGGGTTTGAAGTGGTGTCTCGTTGTGGTTTTAATTTGCATTTCCCTAATGACTAATCAATTAAGCATCTTTTCAAGTACTTATTAGCCATTTGGATATCTTCTTTGGAGAAATGTTTATTCAAATATTTTGCCCATTTGAAAATTGGATTGTCTTATTATTATTATGTTGTAAGAGGTCTTTGTATATTTTAGATACGAGTCTTTTACCATATATACAGTTTGCAAATATTTTCTCCCAGTCTGTGGCTTATGTTTTCATTTTCTTAATATGAATTCTTAAAGTAGTCTTCTGCTTTGCCTGCTAGCAAATATCCTATATCAGCTAGCTATGAATGATTGGAATATATAACATATATATGTGTGTGTGCATGGACATCAAATATGTATCTTGGGTGACTGGGAATGCTGATACATATGTATGAGTGCATCATCAAGTGAACCATCAAATGACTACATAAATAGGTAGCAATAGATGATAATGTAGTTATATTATTGACAGGTCAAAAGAAACATTTTCAGATAGGAGTGGAGGGGAAAATAGATATTATTTAATGTGTTACTAAAGAATCAGATAGATATATTACTATATCACAAATTTGTTTTATTATACATTTTGATGATTGGTTTCTATTGTAACCCCATGTATTTTATTGACTACATTTAAAAATACTTTTCTGAAAGGGAGTCTGTAGGCTTCACTAGACTGTCAGAGTAATCCATGGTACTGAAAAAGAACCCATCTAGTTATGCAGTTGGTTTTTACAATTTGTCACTGTCTAAGGCATCTTCAGGTGTGAGGGCATTTGTATTGACTACAAGTGCCAACAACCTTTTAGATTCTAGGCATATTATGGAGCCTCCAGTAAATATGCCCCTATATTCTATAAGATCATAGTCAAGCCAAATCACAGGAGCAAAGTGGGCTATTCCCCTAATTACTTCATTAATATAATAATGAAGCAAATAGATTGACCTCAATTATCAATACATATTGGTGTTCACTTGCCTCAATTTGTGCTTAATTCCATAATTTCACCACCATGCTTGGAGTATAGACTTGTCCTATCCTACGTAGATGACAAGACATATACATCTAGAAAGAAGATATTAGGAAAGCACCATGCTGTATTAAACTACCAAGTCCTTTTAGGCTGACCAATGTCCCAGTGAGGCAGACCATAGAGCTCTAACTTGTTTTAAGGTCTAAAGATAAATAGAACACCTGATAAGCATGCCCAAGGGAAAACTGACAGGAAAATTAGCTAAGAACAATTATCTACTCTTACCATCTGTAATTTATCCCTCTCCTAGGATATTTTTTCTTCTACAAACAATATTGAAGTCTCCTCCATTATAAAAACAAATAAAATTTTTACAAACCATGGCTTCATTTTCCTCTGTTACTCTAACCCCCTCAATCACATTACCACCAAATTTCTGGTCATTTTCTACTCTTCTTCAACAACCATCTACCCTTAAGCCTATTACAGTCTAGAAGGAGGCTATTCTACCAAAATTGCCCTCTTTCAAGTTACTAATGGATACCTAACTGCCAAGCCCAATGGTTTCATCGCAGTCCCCATTTTATCTGACTTCTTTACTGTAGTGCTCGGCATTTTCTAGTCATCCTCAAACCACCTTTCCCCCTTGGTCTTCCAAGTCACGATGCCTCATTGTTTCTCATTACACTTCTCTGATTTTTCTTTTTGGGGGGCTGTGCACCGTATGGCTTGCAGGACCTTAGTTCCCCAACGAGGGATTGAACCCAAGCCCTCGGCAGTGAAAGTGCAGAGTCCTAACCACTGGACCACCAGGGAATTCCCTCTGATATTTTTATTTCATTCATTCAACATTTATTTATTGAGCAGCCACTGTATTCTAAATAGTATGCCAGGCTCTGGTGACACAGTGGTGAACAAGTCAGGCATGATCTTTTCCATCATGGAGGTTACAATTTTCATCGCTCCCTGGTCATAAAATGGTGGTTTTGCTCAGCATTTTTATCCTTTGCCTTCTTCTTGCCTCAACAGTTTTAACTATGCCTCCTATACATTAATGACTATCAAATTTTTATTTCCAGCCCAGATGTCCCTTTCTAGCTCCAAATCTTTATTTCCAATTACCTACTAAGTACCTATATCTCAATTAGTTGTTACATGCAAAGCGCTTAAAATGGTGCCTAGAGCTTAGTATAAGCCCTCAACCAATGCCAGGTCTTATGTTGTATTGCCCCAAAACACAGTGTTTCTGAACATGAAATTATTTTCTAGTCTACCGTGATACTCCAACCTGCTATCTTTTTTATCTTTGTTAAATGTCATCACCATCCACCCAGTTTCAAGCGAGAAACTATAGAATCAGGCACCAAACCTCATTATCTCCATCTCCACCAAGTTCTGTTAGT
Organism: Neophocaena asiaeorientalis asiaeorientalis; assembly: GCF_003031525.2. Lineage (NCBI taxonomy): Eukaryota > Metazoa > Chordata > Mammalia > Artiodactyla > Phocoenidae > Neophocaena > Neophocaena asiaeorientalis. The sequence continues at coordinate 1,908,503 of NW_020171994.1, forward strand.
TTTACCAAAACCCCGCAGAATCCAGTTTTCTATTCATATTCTAATGGTTCCAAGTTTCATCATCATATATAAATAATCTCCTAACTAGTTTTTCTACCCCCTGACTCCATTCTAATCTCTACACTGCCACCAGAGTTATTTTATTAACAACAAATCCAACTATGTTATCTCCTGATTTAAGTTTTGTTGGTTTCTTGTTTCTTTCAAGATTAAAACACATACTCCTTGGCTTGACACATTTAAGGGCCTTCATTATCTGGCCCCAACTACCATTCCAGCCTCATGTCTGAGTGCTTTTTCCTGCCACCTCTCCTTCTCAAACTCATAGTGTACATTACGCTTCATTCAGACTGAACTTCTCTCCATTCCCAAACTACTTTATGTTCTTTCACATTTTTTGCTCTTCTATATGCCGTCCCCTCCATCTGGAATGTCTTTCTCCACCATTTACACCTTCTCTTCCTAGTGAACTCCTCAATCTTTAATACCCAGATAAAATGTTGTTTCCTCTATGAAACAGCCCCAGTCCTCTTCAGAAAGAATTTATTCTTCCTTCCCCTGTGCTTCCAAAACTCTTTGGGCCCCTTTGGTGGAACCTACCACATAGTTGTGAAATTCCTATGTTTGTATGCGACGTTGCCCTCTTCAAACTTACAATGTCCAGGATACTGCCAAGCATATAGGAAGTGATCAGTAGATGACTTTCAGGTGAGTAAACAGATCTACTCCTAATGGCCTGTAACAACTGCCTTTTCCTTGTCTCTCTTGAGAATTATAAATGTTAACTCTAATAACAGTTGCTTTGATGGAAAAATAACCACCTTGTTCAATGGTATAATGTTTAAGAGAAAGGACTCTGGAATCAGACTTATGTTTGAATGCTGCCTCTGCCCTCTGTGTGACGTAAGGCAAGTCATTTTACCTTTCTGAGACTCAATTTTCTCATCAGTAAAAAAGGGATAATAACACCTTCCTCCTGAGAGTGTCGGGTGATTAGAAGGGAGAACGTATGTGTAGTTACCATTCACAAGGTAGTTGCTAAATCCCCACTCTATCCCCCTATGGAAAAGTATTCTCTATTTCTTTTAATGCTGAGGGAAATTTTTAAAGTATTTCCTAATTTTGACAACTGATAAAAAGAGATGCCGGGGCTTCCCTGGTGGCGCAGTGGTTGAGAGTCCGAACCCATCATCATCTGGCCCTGCCCACCCATCCAACCCCATCTCCTGTTACTGTTCTCATTCCGATGTTTAGACCACAGTTTGCTTTTGACGTTGGCTCAGCATGCCAACATCCTCCTGCTTTGCCTTCTGCTTGAAACACACTTCTTTTCTCATCCTCTTTCTTCCTCCTTCTCTGCCGATGGACTTAGTATTTTTCCCTTAAGGCCCAGTTTAGTGAATGTTTTTCTGAAATCTCCCCTTCTTTCTAGCCTTCTGTCTCCCCCTCTGTTTTTCCTTCTTTCCTTCCTTCAACAAAGATTTATTTAGTGCCTTCTATGTGTCAAACACTGTGGCCATCCCTGTTGTTTGAAGGACCATGGCAAGTACCAAGCCAGTGTGGCTGGAACACAGGGAGGGGGAAGTAGAGGCGGGGAGGTGGAAGATTGTGTGAGATGAGGCTGGAGGAACAGGAAAGGACCAGATATATCCTACACTCTTTTTGTTTTGTTTTGTTATACTTATTTTATTTATTTGGTTGCACTGGGTCTTAGTTGCGGCACGTGTGCTCCTTAGTTGCGGCCAGTGGGCTCCTTAGTTGTGGCATGCATGTGGGATCTAGTTCCCTGAGCAGGGATCAAACCCAGGCCCCCTGCATTGGGAGCACAGGGTCTTAACTACTGCGCCACCAGGGAAGTCCCTACCCTGCACTCTTATTGGCTCCTGATTCCTTAGAGCGTTTACCTAATGCCTGCACTAAGGTGTATTTCTCTGGTGGAGTGTAATAGGTGTTATAGTTATTGCTGGCCACCATCTCTGTGTCTAGCACTGGCAAACCCTTATGCCTGGAGGGCTCACTCCTGTGGCACATATCTACCCCTTCCAGATTTATAAAATTTAGGTAAGTCATGAGGTATGTGTCTTTTCTTCAGCTTTTTGGGGGGGTTCCATGTTTTAAGTCTGGAGGTCTATTTCCTGATTTTTTTCCCTTTATGGATTATAGTGTGGTTAAAAAAATAAAGAGCTCCATATTTGGAGCCAAATGTTTCTCAGTTCAGATACAGACTTCAGCATTAATTATGGCCTTAGGAGAAATCACTAAATGTATTATTAGCTGAAAAAGTATTACTCTTGTTGTTATTCTGCTCCCATCACTCACTGTGACTGCCTTTGCACTAAAAATGAGTGGTGAACCCATTTTGGGGGCATTTTTAGAGTAAATTGCTTAATTATGTGTTGAATTTGTATTTCAAGCTTCCTAAAGGGAGAAGAAGAGTTAGAATTGTTATATTTGTTCCAGTTTCTCCAAAGCCACTTCTACCTCTGCTGGCCTACCTTTGTGACTTCCTGTAGAGACCAAGGTACCAACTGAAGGTGATGTCTGAAGACACCTCTTCAGGCATCTTTGAAGTCCCAGTTCCCTTTAGTCCAACAACAATAGAGGTAGTTTGCCATTATCTCTCAATCTGGTTGCTTTTACTGAGGGGGAGTTGGTGTTCTTCAGTGGAAATTTCCCTGGCCCTAAAGTTCTAACAGTATTTACCTCAGAGAGACCAGGCTTTCCCAGAAATGTCCGGGACTTCTGGCCAAGAGACTGAATTAGTCCTTTGGGAGACACATTTTCTCTGGGGGAGAGAAGGAAAGTTAAGTGGTATTTCTCCTTTGCTCTGTAAATCTTTGAGCGACCATTTTTCCTTATCCAGAGCAAAGAGAGTTGGCGGAGAAAATCTAAAATGCCTAGAATCTCTAAATTCTGTTTGTGAGTGTAGCGGATCCCCTGAGAATGAAGATCGACTTGAGATTTATAAGATTTATGTGACCTTGCCTTTGCGATAAGATTAAGTTGCAAAAATACTCGCCAGCATCTACATACCCAGAACATGCTCATAGATAATAATGTTGGTGTTGATGCTGATAATGGTGAAGAAGAATGATTAGAGCACTTTTCAAAATTTACAGCAGTAGACCCTGTCCCCCCGAACAAAATCTTATATGATCCCCCAACATAAAAACCGAAGTAAGTGTTTTGCTAATAAGTCAAAGTTTTTAATATTTATTTGTAAAGTCAGTAAGAAGGAAGAGAATGGAAAAAACATAAAATCTGAAATTGAGAGCTATGGCAGTCTTAGTCTCCAGTTTATTCCTGTGTGGAGAAAATTCTGATGTACCCAAATAAGTAGTGGCTTTTTGCTTAATAGTTTGTCTTGTCATCTCTGGATACTCTTCAGTTAAACAGACATACGAAGAAAATCTATATTTCTAGGTATACATACACTACTCTCACTGTCCTCTCACTTTCATTCTCTCTCTTTCTCATACACACACATAAACACACATACACACACATTGCCAACTTGACAGCACAGATTAGTGCAATCGGTGATGGTTTCTGATGTGTGAATGTTTGGTGTGGAACCCATTTGAATGGTACATGCTGTGTTTTATTACAGTCTTAAAATAGTTAAAAATATAATTTTTAACTGAAATTAAAATCAGATGTTGTGGAACTGTTGAAATACCGCCACCATTTAAAAACACTGGATTATATGATAATCCAGCATCAAACTTCATAGATCAGAATGAAGTGTTCTAGAAAGTGAAAGAAGGAAGAGGTCAGTATGGATTGTAGTTAGAGAAACCTTCACAGAAGTAAAATTTGTGCTGGGCCTTAAAGGACTCCTAGAAAATAAATGATAAATGTGGAGACAGGATATTCTAGATTTTTCCAGGACATCCCCGATTTCAAGTTTTTCTTCTCTAGGTCTCTATAAATATACTTGTATTTGTCAGGACAGATGATTTATCTTTGATAGTTAAATGTAGTCCTATTAAATATCAAAGAGACAAGCTGATCAGAGCATGAGCAAAAACATGGAGGAGGTATAAGGGTGCAGTGTCTTTGAGGAAATTAGAAAAAGGCACACTTTCCTCTAGGCAGTCAGAGCTCCCTGCCACGCCTCACTCCTTACTGAGCCGCAAGTAGTGTGGATTTCAGCCCCCATGTGCCTCGTCAGTCAAGGTTCCTTTTGCAGTGAACCCCATGAGCAGTCATACACTGCAGCCCTAGCAAGAATACGGTTGAATGGAGGACAGCGAGAAGACCTACCTGGGTAAGGCACGGGAGTAGAAGGAAATGATTATGGACAGCTGAGGCAGGGTTAGGTTATGGAGGTCTTAAAACCCAGGCAGAGAGAAGAAGTTGGCTACAAAGTGCTGTGCTGATTGCTATTTGAGGGAAATACTGACATGATCAGTGGGTCTTTTGCCCACTCTTCATATGTCAGACAAGTGCCTGTACATATAACTCCCTGTATCCTACATATCCAACGTAAATACACATATACATACCAAGAGTGTGCTGTTTTTATTTTTATTGATTTCTTTTTATTTTCATTGTAAAGACTACTCTCTAGCTTTAACCACAGTCTTTGCGTTTACTTTCTTGCCTTCTATGTATTATCCTAAATCACCACTTTTATTCTTCCCCTCCTCAAGAAGTTGTAACATCACCCAGATGCCTCCTCCATTAAAACATTGTAGTTCTCCCCCCACCCCCAAATCTCTCCCTACTGGACCGCCTGAAGAATTTAAGGCACAGTGGTCAAGTTGGAAGAGATCCGTAGCTTTCTTTGGTTTAATGTCCAGCACCTGTTTTGAGCCCTCAGCCTGCGATCTCCAGTCTTGAAGCCCTGAGACTGGCTTGTGGCTCCCACTTTCCCTAATGGCTGTGACAACCAAAGGTGCTGAGAGAGATGGCAGCTTCTTCATCCACTGACTCCCAGTTTATACTCTCCCTGTCAGACTATAAGTCAGGGAAGAAGAGAGTTCTGACATAAAACATTGTACTTTAGAGCCAGATTGACAGCACTTCCTTTCTCTATTTTGAAGGATCTCCCTATGCATTTCTATGTGTACATTTCTCTGTAAGTTTGGTTATGCCCTCCTGTATACCTGTGAGAGTATGTATTTATTTAACATTTTTTGTTTGTCAGGTTTTTTTCTTTTTTGTGTCATGTCTTTTACTGTCTTTTTAAAATTTTGAAACAATCTCAAAATTACAGAAAAGCTTCAAGTATGCTACAATTAATTTTTATTTAACCATTTGAGAGTAAGTTGCCAATATGATCCAACATCACTCCCAAATACTTTAGTGTATATTTCCTACAAACAAAGATATTCTGCTATGTAGTCATTTTTTCTCTTAAAAATTATTATGAAATATTTTAGGCAACAGGAATGTTATTTATATAATATTATGTAAAATAATATAATGAACATATATAATGTAATTAAACAAAATATGATGAATGTATGACCATCACCCAGCTTAAGAAATAAAATGCAATTGAAGCCACCTGTGTATCACTCCCTCCCCCCCCCCCCCCCACTGTATGTAAAATTAGATATGCATGTACATTTTTCTGGGGAAAAGGTCCATATCTTTGATGACATTTACATGCATAAACGTAAGCTGTGTGTGACATAGCAGAGTTCACAAAAAAACAGTCTACAGTTAGCACATATCCTTTTCCGCCATTCATTTATTGCTTAGCTCTTTGTATTCTGGCTTTCTCCCCAGCCAATTCACTGAGATTGATTTGATTAGGTCACTTCTTAATCACCAAATTCGATTGCTTCTTCTCAGTCCCCATCCTCACTGAACTACCAGTAGCATCTTACTCTTCACTCACTTCTTCTAGACTCTTTCCCTTGCCTTGGTTTCTGCACTCTCTTGACATTCTTCAGTCTCCTCATCTGAAACGTATGATACCTACCTCATATGGTGGTGAGGGTTAGTTAAAATGTTTATAAAGTGCCTGATTGTTGTATGTGCTCAGTAAACTGTAGCTATTATTCGCAGTCGATTCTCATACCACTGTGGTGTGTCTCGTCATCCCCCAGCCCCCTATTTAAGGTGTTATGAATGGACAGAGGTCATGCCAGGAACACAGCCTGCAATTACTGCCTCAGCTTCCTGCAGTGCTGTTCATTAGCCTAATAGTAACCCCTATACCTATTCATAGTTCTCCTTAGGGCAGGGTCAGTGATCCTGAGTCTTTAAGAGAAAATAATTTAGGCGAAGTTTAGTTAGCCTTGAATTACATAGGGATATAGTTTTAAATTTCATCCCCCAAAGTTTGTAACGCTGTTCTCAGCCTGGTCACCTTTAAAAACCTCGGATGGTAAGAAGTTAGTCCTCCTTTCCTTGTTTGTTCAGCTTTTTGCCCACTCTACTACTAAACAGACTGACGAATGTAGGTGCCAACTCTATTACGAAGGACACCTGCTGGCTTCAAGCTGGCCTAGGGCCAGTTATCCTGGACAGGCCATTGAAGAGCCATATGACTTTCAGACACTATTTACTTGGAACAGAATGAGAGGAAGGATTTATATCAAGTTACCAGTCCCCTGAGTCTGCCCTGTCCTGAGCTGTCCTCTTTATCCTTCATGTCCTCTATTAGCTGCCAGTAACAGTGACATACTTTTGCTCATATGCATAATAGAACCTTAAAATATCTGAGGGCACAAACCTCTGAGAAGCACCAGAGCCCTCACTGAGGCCCATCAGCTAAGAGAAAATCAGCCAAGTTATCTTTGCCCTCTGTTAGGTAGAGTGCTTGACCTCATAACTGCCATCCCTTCGGTCAGGATAGGATCGGTTATGTTGCTATAGCAAACTACTCCCAACATCTCAGTGGCTTAAAATAACAAAGGTCTATTTTTGGTTCACACTGCATGTCCATCATGGGTCATCTGGGGGACATTATGTGGTCCTCAATCTAGGACCCAGATGGAACAGCCACCATCCGGAACACTACTGATTGTTGTAGCAGAGGGAAAGAGAGCTCTGCAGGTCTCACACTGGACTACCAATTAAGTCTTATTTCTGTATGTGACACATGTCACTTTTTTCATATACCATTGGTCAGCCTTGATCAGAGACCAACTGGAGGCCAAGAAGGGCAATCCTACCATGTGCCCTGAAGGTGGAGAGCTGGAAATATTCAGTCACACTGTTACTTAATGTTCTCTGTAGAAAGACATCCCTGGTCTCTAGCCCTGTCCCTTTCCCTGGGACATCCTGCTAAGTCACTTCCCTTCAATTTCACTCATTCTTGTTTATCTGCTTCTGTAAAAACCAAGCTACTTCTTATCAATTTGGTAATTATCGTTCACACAGTAGTAGGCTGTGTTGTTTAATGCAAGGTTTTTTTCCCCCTTGATTTGAATTCCTTCAGCCTCTTTGGTGTTCCTGCAGTCGTATGCTGCTGTGATATACAGAGGTATTAGCTTGAAATAGTTTTGTTTAAATAAAATGCTGTCTTTTGGACTCTTCCTCACCTCCTGCTGTTTACAGTTGTAAGTAACAGAATAGCTATAATTCTGTGATCCTCTGACCATAAAGATGGGATTAAATGACTTGCCCAAGGGTGTGTAGTTAGTTGGTATTGGAGGAGCCTGAACTAGAACTCAGGTTTTCTGACTCAGAGTCTGTTTTCTTTTTATTACACCAGGCCCTATTATAAAGAAAGTTGTATAACTGGCGGCTCTGTAATTTACTACCAGAGATGACTGGTAACAACAGAACCTAGTCTTTAATCTTGAACAGAAGGAATTTTCCACTTAAATGTCTCCTTTGGAGTATTTTGATGAATTCCATGTCATAAAATCAGATTCCTGGGATTCCGATGCCAATAAGTTTGTGTTCTTTCTTGAAGCAAATAAACAACTGGCCCTGAATGAATCAATGACATGATCCTGACTATCTGTAAGACTCAAACAAATAAGGACTTTCACTTTATCTCAATCTAGAATAAGGCATTGCACGTATTGTGTTTTTGCAGGTTTGTTTCTCACTAGTATTTAGAATGTGAGACAATGTTCAAGGCTTCAAATTACAAATGGTATCAATAGCTTAGTGAAAGCATTACTGCACAAGCTGTGTCAGCCTGTCTCAATTTGGAGTTAGTTTTTGTGTGAACTGCTGTGGGCTTTCCTCAGGTATAGTTTACTATAAAGCTCTTCAGTGGCATTTCTAGTGTTAACCAAATTCACTACTGATAACTGTTTAAGAAAAGGCCCTACCCAGGGACTTCCCTGGCAGTCCAGTGGTTAAAACACTGCCAATGAAGGGGGCGCAGGTTTGATCCCTGGTTGGGGAACTAAGATCCCACATGCTGCACCATGAGGCCAAAAGATTAAAAAAAAAAAAAAGGCCCTAGCCAATGAGACTATCACTAAAAATCATAGATAATAAAGGAGGCATCTCTAATACAAAAACAAGCCCTAACACACAGGCATAGAATTCTTGTTAAGATATGAACAAATATGACATGGGTGGTCCAGGGTATCTGCAGATAACACGAACCTCTGCGCAGGCTTAATAGAAGAATACACCATTTTATATACATTCAATAATATAAATTGTAGGTTAGGAAGAAGGAACCTTTTTAAAGAATGCCACACACAACCCATTAGGACGATATTCTGAATTGTTCCAATACTCTGCCTTCTGCTATCAGGTGGTCTTGATTACTCTTTGGACACTAAAACCCAGCATTATTGTCATATATAGAAGCACAAAGCTAGATATCTGAGAACACTGGCCATTAGTGCAAAGGCAAAGCCAATTTCTCCTGTATCTGTGATGATAGAATATCTTCCATAATGTTTTCTCATGGAGTCCTTTGCCATAGTCATTTAGCTACCAGGTCAATTTTTTTCCTCATGGAAAATTTCACACATGAACAAAGCAGAGAGAGCAGTATCATATGACCTCATGTTCCTATCACCCAGCTTCAACAATTATCAATTCATGGCCAATCTGCTATGAGGTCTTAATGAGGATTATCATAATCATTTGCATTTCATGGCTATGAGCTATTTTTTAATATCTTTCTTTTCACTTTTTTATGGCAACTGTAAGTATAAATATTAGGCTTTTACATAAAGAGAATTTATTCACACCACCAGAAAAATAGTTTTCAAAATATTCATATCACTAGAATAGCTCAACTGCAGACGTTATCAACCAATTTCCTAAGAAATTCTTAGAGTCGAGGGAGCCAACATCCTTCTATCAGGATCTATCCATTGTATCAAAGGACTTAAAAGCTAGAAAAGGACCACTGCTTCTCATATTGTGGTCTATCAACCTTTGGGTATCAGCAAATGTATTCTTGGGGATCTATAAGTTCTTAAGATTAAGAAACATTCTTCCAATATCAAACTGGTAATAATCCTTCTGAGTGTTCACTCTTGTACTTATGTCGAACTCTTTTATCAGTACTTATCTTTTAAAATGGCAATGCATTATCAAAAGGCATTTTTGTAAAATAAGATTTCGCCTTCTTTCTTTTTTTTTCTTTTTTTTTTTTTTTTGCGGTATGCGGGCCTCTCACTGCTGTGGCCTCTCCTGTTGCGGAGCACAGGCTCCGGACGCGCAGGCTCAGTGGCCATGGCTCATGGGCCCAGCCACTCCACGGCATGTGGGATCTTCCCGGACCGGGACGCGAACCCGCGTCCCCTGCATCGGCAGGCGGACTCGCAACCACTGCTCCACCAGGGAAGCCCCAAGATTTCACTTTCTTAGTCAGTGTTTCTCAAATAGATCCATGAATCCATTCTATAGTTCCTTAGAGTTCTGAAGGAGCAGAAATCCCACTCTGAGGGAAGAATACAGGAAAAATTTAGAGTTTTATCACACAAGTTACCACTGAAACAAATAGATAGGCCCCAAAGTTTAGTTGTGCCCTCAGTGAACAGAATGTGGACATTCTGGTGGAGAAAAAAGCTTTCTGAAGAATATAAGGTTGAAAAGTTAGTAGTGGAAAATAACATTATAAAGGTGTATTGGAACTGAATTATTTAAGTTAAAACATAATACCTTACTATGAGGTTAAGGAGTCTACACTTTTATGTCTTCTGTCAATATGATATTGTTTTATGTGAGGTCGGGGATATTGTCTTCTTTAAGTGTGGATTCTGTAAACTTGGGTGGCTCAGTAGGAGAATATTTTGGCAGTCGTTTTCTACTCTCACGTACAGTGTAGGGAAGCAGGTCTCCATATCAAGGTAGGATTCTATACTGGGTTCTAATACTCTGTAAATAAAACAATATTCTCACTATATTCATCTCCATTAGTAAGCATTGAACTTGACAACAATGAAGGTTTTAGTACTTTTTTGTCATGCAGAACTGAACATTATTTTAATTTTATACCTATATTACATGTAACAATGATCTGTTAGGGGGAGGACTCCCATCTGCTGAAACACAGGTTACTTAGTGGCTTTGGAGAATTCTAAGCAGGCTTTGGGATGCAAACTTACTAATGCTTTCATTTTTCACTCCAGAGCTCTGAAAGGCAAGACCATAGCTTAAGCTATTGTATGTAAATTAATGCCTGCTACTACCAATAATACAATAACAATAGCAAAAGAAGATGATAATGCCTGTGCCAGTCGTTATACTAAGGATCTTATTTGCTTTTTTATTTCATCCTCACAACAACCCAAGGGTAGTAGGGTGAGAGGATCTTCCTTCCTTGTTTGCTTGAGGTACTGTTGATATCAGGTAGTGTACATTGGTGGAAGGCGCTAGAGCTCATCTGTTTGTATTTCCTACGGGCAGTTTCTCCATCTTGCAGTGGGTTGTGTCGACTGAAAAAAATGCACACCCCAGAAGTTGAGAATTATGGGGTTTTTGGCAAAATTTCTGAGGACTCAAACCCGGGAAGCAGCAGCCTCTCAAATAGCTCTGAGGAACTGCTCCGAAAGGGTAAGGGTGGAACCAGGATATATAGAATTTTTGCATCAAAGACCAGGTAGTCGGAACATCAAAAGATTACTGTTATTAATTAAAGAAAACCAGATATCTCAAGTTAATGAATTTAGTGCTTTTCTCTGTATGGCAAGATGCAAGGGTCTGGGCTCATTGAAATCATTCCTTTGATATGCACCTTACCTATCTAGGGCCAGTACTGTGTCCTGTTCTTTCCTATCCTGAGTCCCCTCAGGGTGCACCTTTGGAGGTGGCTGCAGTGACTGAGGGCATCCTTTGTTTGCTAATATGGCAGGCAACATTTTTCATTCACAGTTGCTACTGCTGTAACACTCATTCTCATAGCAGGGTGTGAGTACTTCATTAGCATCTAAATTTACATGCAGTTAACAAAATCTCTTTTCTGTGTACTATCTCATGTGATCCTAGCAGGAACGCTATGAACTAGGAAAGGAAAATATTTTACAGTAATATACTCATTTAGGATGAAAAAATGGAGGCTCAGATACTTCTTACTTGCTCGAGGTACAAGACTTCTTCACATCACCTTCTGCTCCTGTTATATTCAATCTTGACTCCTCTTGAACTGTTGAAAGTATATTCATCTTTTTTTTTTTGATTAAAAGGGAGACAGAAACTAATCCTCATTTATCTTTCACCTAACACGATGTCAGGCATACAACAGGCACTTGATAAATGCCTGTTGACTTGGATTGTTAGATTTTATACTTAAATAGAAGAAGAGCTATGAGAATAAAATAAATTTTAGATAAGGCTTGCCATTAGTATGAGGCTATTCATTAAGCTATATAGTCTTCCAAACCTTCCTAGGAACTCCCTGCTACAGAAGGGCCCCAAATGTTTTACCTGCCATTTATCACATACTGTCTAAAATTAGACTATTATAGATCCATTCCCTTGGCCACTGATACTCCTAGACATTATCCTTAATTACATATATCTCTAGAAAGTACAGATCATTTATAGATTAGTACAAAATATTTTTTTTAATCTTTGCTGAGTGTTTGGCCAGGGTAGTTTTGAAAGAGGTAAAAGATCATTTTGGAGCATGGATCACTACTAGGGAGATTTTGAAGGAGTGTATTAACAAATTGTTTATTATCTACTGTAACAACAATAACTAACACTTGTTAAGAGTAACTATGTGCCAGGGAATTCCCTGGTGGTCCAGTGGTTAGGACTCCATGCCTCCACTGCTGGGGGCCTGGGTTCGATTCCTGGTCGGGGAACTAAGGTCCCACAAGCTGTGCAGCCAAAGAAAAAAGAAAAAAAAGAATAACTATGTGGCAGACTCTGCGCCTTAATTACTATTATTACTATTATTATCTCATTATTACAAATGAGATACCTGAGACTCAGAAAAGCCAAACAGTGATTTAAACCAAGGTCTGACTTAACCCAAATCTCCCATTCTTAACCATTACCCTGTACTACCTAATCAGTGGGAGTAAGGAAAAGAAGGGGAAGAGAATGAAAAGGAATGTATAAATTGTTGCTAGGAAGATGCCCGAGCCAAACATTGACTTAAGTCACAATGGAGACTTCAAATCTGTGGGCTCAAGTCCTGTGACAGGTATTTTGGCCTGGATTCCCCCTAGGTAATCACTTCCTTTTCATTCAGCATTACTGGCTACTTTGCCTTTACTTGTGCTTATTTACTTATTCTCTTTGGTCTTCTTTGTTGCTGTTTCTCAAGTGGAGCCTGAACAATATAGTCAGATGTTCTTTATATAAATCTTATCTCCAACGTATAGCTCAAAATGTGTTCCTTATAAATTCTTGTCATGCAAGGCTACTAGGAATAATGAATAATACGTCAGGAGAGTTGCTTTTTGCAACTAGTAAATAGAAAGTTTGATCGTTCTTCCGGAGTGAACTTTAAACAACCGATTCTCACAGGCTGCAATGTTGAATAATAATGATGACGGTATCTTTCCACTTGTGTTTAGGCCTCTCATATGTTATCTGAGTTGAGCTACTCAGCAGTTAATATGAGAGAGGTAGCAATTATTATACCCATTTTATAAATGAAAGGGACTGAAGCTAACTGATTTTAAGCGGTCACCTGGCTGATAAGTAGAAAAGTCATTTACAGAGCCACAACCTGAATTCAGTGGTCTTCCAACAGTCCCACATTATTTGCTTTTCTGTCCATCCTGTGACTTGATACATCCCATCTTACAAAGAGATCTGCTCTTTTATTGCAAGCCTCTTCTGTGAATAAATAAATGGTACAGACATTAAGTTCTAGAGTAGTCAGTTGGGGTGGTTGAGGGGAGAGCCCATTTGGGAAGAGGATGATCAGGAAAGTTTCCTTGTAAATTTGAGTTGCAGGATGATACATCAATTTTCCTCCTTCTTTGATAAATCCCATAGGTGGGCAAAGGATATGTTTCCCTGAATCTAAATTGATGGGGGTGCTGATAGAGATTGGTCAGCACGTGTAGGGGTGGTAGGTTGTCGTTCTTAGACCTTTCAAAAGTATGTTTACGTGAAACAAAGTCGTTGGACGAAGAGAAATCCTACTCACCTGCCAAGGTCCATTCAAGTTGCACTACTTCCGCAAAGCATGCTGTGACCATTCTGGCCTCCATTAACCTCCCTTTTCTCTAAAATCCTCTAATAATCACGGTCTAGACTGGAGGTTGCAAACTGGTGAGCCATGGTCCAAATCTGGCTCAAAGATGTACTTTGTTCTCATCATGCTGTATGCTACAGGTAGAACCCTGTTGGCTTTCCTGGACAGGAGGGCAGGATTTTGAGCCCACAGGCTTGCCACAATCCCCCGGCAAGGCCCTCCAGATGCTCTGGTGCGATGAAATACAACCATACTGGGAAAGCCAGGTTTCAGCAGTTCGTAGCTAAGGATATGTGTGGTTCATTGAGCAAGATGACCCTCTTCTTCCTCAGCACTGATGTAGAATACACTTAGGAAAGGTCTCAGCTAATGCATCTCCACAACTGGAGAGAAAAGAGAAAATGGCACCAAGCTTTCTTAGAGATTAGATCACCGCCCTATTATATTTCTTTCTGCCTCAGACCATTGTCCACTGAAATTGATTAAAGTCTTGTAGTTAACAGGCAGATTGAATATAATCTTTTCCTCCTCAACCTATTAGTCACTGACTACTGAGCATAACTCTGAGAGGTCTGATTAGAGAGTTCCATTAAAAATCGTCACACAGTGCATTTTCCATGTCTCTATGAATTTCCCTTTGCTATGTGCACTGGCCATAGACTTAACCCTCAACCCATGCATTTTGTAACAAATGAGATGGGGAGAGAGTGAAACCTTTAATTAGTGTCTCTTGAGGATATGATGGTTCTGAAGAGCTTTGCATAGATGAGAATCACTAGATATTATCTACATGGTCCCTGAAAACCAGTAGTAATAGATGTTTAACTCCTACATTGCCTTCAGTCTTTGTGAACCTCCAGAGTGCCGTGGACCTAGGCTGGGAAAACTAGTTCTGAATAGACTGTCTACCAACCTTCAGTTTCCCCAAACAACAGCAAATGGGTCAAATGATATATAGACTGCCCAGCAATGACTAACAAGACCTTTCAAAAGAAAGTCACTTCCGTAGCTCTGAATATTTGGCATGCATATACCAAATCAATTTCACGGTACTCCAAGCTGTGCAAACTTTTTGATTGTGCCAGAATTTTGTTGAATTAGCTGAACATGAAATTCAATGTTTTGTTTCCTGGATCAGGGAAATGCCTTTGTTCAGCTAACGGGTATGTACCCACTGGAATCATTATACACTGGCTGTCAGAATCCCGGAACCTTTCCTATGTCAACTGGGCTCCCTTTTCATTCCGTGGAGTTGGTGCCTAAAGTGGTTGGGTGCCAGAGGGTCACAGGAGAGGCAAAGGCATTTTAGTGTTTTTTTTATCAAATTAGTAGGGTGTCGACTAAAGAAAATTGCACAACCTAAAAGTTGAGAATTATGTTTATTTGGTGGACTTTCTGAGGACTCAAGCTGGGGAGGTAGCCTCTCAGATAGCTGTGAGGAACTACTCCAAAGAGGTAAGGGAGGAGCCAGGATATATAGGGGTTTTTGCAACAAAGACATCAGAAGATTTACCGCTGGTTAAAGAAAACCAGATGTCTCAGGTAAATGAATTTAGCACTTTTCTACGTATGGGAAGATGCAAGAGTCTGGGTTCCTTGAAATCACTCCTTTGATATGCACCTTAGCTCTCTAGGGCCAGTATCCTGTTCTTTCCCATCCTGAGTCCCCTCAGGGTACACCTTTGGGGGCGTAGCTGCAGTGGCTGAGGGCTTGGCTGTGGACGGCCCATTTGTTTCCATCCTGAGTTCCCTCAGGCTCAACATTGGTGCGGGTAGTGACTGATGGCTTGATGGCCGCAACATCCTTTGTTTGCTGACATGGCGGGCAGCATTTTTAATTCACAGGGGCAGGGGTGGTGTTGTGGGATCCCTCCACAGATCTCCTACAAACCAAAAATGGCCCCTCAAATCGCACATTATGGTAATGATGCACCCTCATCCCTCACCTCTGCTTCCTCATCCTTTCTGAATTTATGGAAGTCTTAGATTAAGTAGAATGCTCCTTCACGTAATAAGCTTAAGACATGTTAAGCAGCGAGAAACTACCTCTGTTCTCAAACGTCTTGTGAGAGGGATATAGAAACTCTAGCCAGTGTGCTGTACTGCATCTGATATTTCTGAGAGAACATAAATCTTTGTCCTAAGTTGTGCCAGATCCGTCTAATATAATTAGAGTGAGTAGTAATAAACCAGTATTTACATATAATACTTGTTTGGGGAAAGCTAGATAAACCTACAAATCTACTGACACCATCTCTCACTCCTTTGCCTGGGCAGGCATTTTGGATGGGTCCCAAAACACATTTCCTGCTTTTCTATTAAAGCAAACACTAATGTTATTCCTGTGAGTCTTTTCTTTTTCCCTGATAAGGCTTATCTCATGCTCCTCTTCATTAAGATCTAGGTGTACTTTTGTGAAAATGCCCATTTTAGCATGTGAAATGCAGCCCCCCCAGCACAACAGGCACCCCTATGGCCTCCCTTGCATGGTCTCTATAAATCTCTCGTCTTCCCTCTGATCCCACCCCTACCCTCAACACTGAGTATCCCCTCCCTCCAAATAGCAGTAGAGGGAAAAAACTGAAGCTAAAGAGATGCACTTGAAAGGCCTGCAGATTTTAAAATAAAGCTTAATGTTCTGAAGGATCAACTCTGGCATGCACAGGTGCCCTGGATTTACAGGTCTCAGGTACCTAGAGTTCTAAAACAATTGAAGTACATCTCTCTGTCCTGCTGGTAGATTAGAATATCCTGGATAAATTATTAAATTCATAGATAACCTAGTACTCTTATCTAACCTGTTTGTTTCAAAGGGGTGGGAGTAGTGGAAATTCACTGGGTACCAACTGGAGGGCTTCTGGCCCTACCACTGTGGTCTTAGGCATTTCACTTCAATTCTTCCTGAGTTGCTTCGTTTGCAAAATGATGATAACAGTATCTGCCTTGTACACCTCACAAGGTTGTAGCCAAGTTCCCACATAATAGTGAAAGTGTACACAAGACCCCACAGAACTTGAAAGTTATATTATTTCAGACACCTCCCTTCCCTATCACAAAGGAGCGAAAACTGCCTACCACTTCCTATCACCTGCAGCTAGAAGAAATTAAAATGTAAACTTATTATAATCATTAATCTTTTCTGTAGTTTTGTTATATTTTTAAGACACTGTCCATTTACCAAGTGAAACATACCTTCTCGAAAAGACTTTATGATCTTGGTATGTAATTATGATTTACTGGCAAGATTTTTAAGAGAAGATATTTACTAGTGCCTGCCTTAGCCCACCTCTGGGCTTATCTTTCTTATGCATTGATCACCATATTGAAATGCAATTTATTTACTTTTTAATCCACGTCTACTGTACCCAAATTCTTCAGTTTTGCAGATGTTGATTGTTTTACCCTTTGACGGTTTTTTCTCTTTTTTAGTATGAGTTGATGTCTAGGCAGATAACGGTTATTAAAAGTTTGGGAAATTATTGTCCTAGGTGGCCCTAGTATAGAGTTTGTTTAGGAGAAAACATTCTCTGTTTAAGCTTAAAAAACACACCACAACTCGTTTGTCATTCATATAAGATGGAAATTGAGTTCTTCGTGCAAATTTCACCAAGAAAATACAAATATGCGGTAGTAAAGTAACATGAATGGCTGGACTTTTGTTAGGGATAGTGCAAAACAAGTCTTGTTCACCCTAAAATCGTGATAACCAGTCTTTGAAGAGATATTTATTGATCAATCGTATTAATTATGTATGCATGCAGAACCTTCACAAAACATACTGATCAATTCCCAAAAACCCTCGGACCTGATGCTTGACAGCCACTGAGAAACTCTTTCCTTATTCTCAACTTCTCACCTTCCCCAAGGATCTTTCTCCTGGATGATAGGAGGAGGATCCTGGAGAAGACTTCAGGGGACAAGCCTGGAATGAGCTGCTTGAGATATGCAGAAGGGTTGGTCATGCTCAGCTCAGGGAAAACATTGTTGGGAGCAATCTCATTAGCCATTCAATGGAAAAATGAAGACCATCCTCTACCCTTGACCATACAGTGCCACTATTGACCTTAAGGGTCATAGCTTTCAGCACGAGATTTGGTATCCAACCCATTTTTTTTGCCTGATGCCTTGCCATCCTTTCCTACTACTTTTGAGGGGCTTCAATTAAAGAGAGCAACATAATGGAGTTTTTACGGAGCTTACTCTGGGCGACAGGGTTTGACATAGTGGTGAAAGCACGGGAGGTAGTGTTAGATAGACCCCAGTTCCATTCCAGCTCTTCCACTTCCTAGTAGTGAGACCTTGCTGAAGTGATTTAACTCCTTTGAGTTTACTCAAGCCTGAATTTTTGCACTGGTAAAAGAGGAATAATAATAGTATCCATATATCAGGATTGTTTTGAGGAATAAATGAGATGGTACATTTAAATCACTTAGCATAGTAATCACTTGATTGTTGCTGGTAGTTGCTCCCAGTGTCATAGTTTCATTATAATTATTAATATAATAAATAATAACTTCCTATCATCGTTGCCATTATAGAAGGTCTCTGGGAAGCTCTGTGGGCCACAGCTTAAGGAGAAGAGTTTACTAGGTTCTTCTCCTTACAAACTCGGGCCAAGTTCCTTCTACCTAATGTGATTATGCCTTCTGTGAATATAGACTGCTTAAAAGCTAGGCATTGCAACCACTGGGTTCCCAGCTATGGAGACCAAAGATCCTGAACATTTCAGTTAGGCTGCATCTCTTCTTAATTCCCAAAGTACAGTCCTTAAATGGTCTAGAACAGTGGTTTTCAAAACTTTTTGAACAGCAGCTTACCTCTTTTTCACCCACGTGAAATCATACAAAGAGCCATAATATAGAAAACATATAAAGGTAGTATTTTATTAGTTTGAAATTTTTCATAGGTGCATGTATATAATACTTGTATATTTGTTCAGTGCAAAAAATGAAACTAGGTGCTAAGGATGACAGTTGTAGTCTTTTGTCATTGTAATCCACATTTTTTTTTGCATTTTGTTTTCCACACAGATAAAAAAAATAAAGTTCACATAGATGTAGTAATCAAAAATTGTTACAGAGTTTGTCTTAATAACTAATCCAGCGCTTAAAAGAATATTAATAGAAAAAAATTGCATGGACTTGTAGAAGCTATTTAACTTCCCTGAGCCTTGGTTTCCCTGTTTGTACAATAGTACCTAGCTCAAAAGGTTATGAGGGAGCATAAGATATTGTATGTAAAGGTCTTTGAAGAATTTTGCACACTTTTCAGAGTGCCTAGCACGTAGTAAGCAATCAGTAGATATTAACTGGCACGGTCATGATCACCACCACCAGCAGCATCTGCTTGAATTCCTTAAATCATAGAGCAATAGAATTGTTCAATATATTCCTTAGCTCCTTGCATCTTACCTGTTTGGTGGGGAACACTTTTTCAAATGTATCTTGCAACGTTTTAAATGCTTCATTTTAAATGTCCATCTGTCAAATACTAACTCTAGGTTCTCTAGTACACAATTTGGAAACCGCTGGTCTAGACATCTGATTAGGTTTCTGCAAAGTCCTTGCCTGGCAGATTATGAGCTGTTTGAGAGCAGGGGCTATATTTTATTTATTTATTTACTTATTTATTTATTTTTGCGGTACGCGGGCTTCTCACTGCTGTGGCCTCTCCCATTGCGGAGCACAGGCTCCGGACGCGCAGGCTCAGCGGCCATGGCTCACGGGCCCAGCCGCTCCGTGGCATGTGGGATCTTCCCGGACCGGGCACGAACCCGTGTCCCCTGCATCGGCAGGCGGACCCTCAACCACTGTGCCACCAGGCAAGCCCTATATTTTATTTATTTATGTAATCCTTATAGTGCCTGGGACAGCAGATGTTCAAAAACTATTTCTTGGATTGTATTCAAGTTCACTTGGCTGGATTTGAAAGAAACTTCCCTTCACCCCTAAACCCCTTGCCACATAAAACTAAATCTTCTTCTTGGTCTTCCTCTCCATTTTCTCCAACATTGCTATGCTTTTTTTTTTTTGTCTCCTGAATTGAGGGTACTAACCTTTATGTAGGTAAGGAGCTCCTCAGCTTCTCAGCGAGAACGTTCAGATTTTGAAGGACTTGATATCCACTGAAGAAGGAAAGGAAGTTACTCCTGTTCAACAGTCACTAAGAGGTCACTGGCCCTCCTTCTCAAACCACAGTTTGGGGCCCTCCCGAGAGTTTGCATTTTAGCATTAATCTCTCATAGGAGAGGCAAGAAACATTTGATTTTAGGCTCGACAGTTTCTGGTTATAAAATTTACTTTTAGCAGCCATCTAAAAGTCATTAGCAGTCATAGCATAGTCCAAGCCATTTGATTACATATAATTCACTGCCAGAGTTGAGGTTTCTGGTAGTAAAATCACAGACACCATAAAACCCTGATAGTTGTATATTAATACAATCTGTACTTAAAATCCAGCAGGCAAATTTAGATTGCCATTCCTTAAAGAGTTAGAGGACTACTGCCCTCCTTCCTTCCTTTCTTTCTTCCTTCCTTCCTTCCTTCCTTCCACAAACATTCTATAAACCATCGTTACCACCACCACCATCAGTCCTTGCCCTGAAAGAGTTAAATGTCCAGCAAGACAGACAGACACACAAACAGATTTCCATTGCATTTATTGCATAGCATTCTACTTGAAATATGCAAAGAGTATTACGAAAGCAAAGAGGAGGGAAGCACCCAAAGAAGTCTCCGTAGGACATCCTAAAGGATAGAAAGGAGTTTTCCAGGGACAGGGGTGAAGATGGAAAGAAAGACTAAAGCAGAGGTTACTGCACTGAGCATAAAACCAAGGCAAGAACTAGCATGGTTTGTTTGGAAATCTCCAAGCAGTTCAGTGTTAGAAAAGCACCATGCGCCAGGTAGAAATCAATGAAAAACAAAGCCAGGACAGACAGGCGCCAGATCAAGAAGGACCTTGAATAACATAAGAAGCCTGAAATGTTTCATCTAAGTGATAGTGATCTACTAGAAGATTCTAACATAAGGGTGGATACTAGAAGTCTAGTAGAATGATTGGGTGACAGTTTTCCTAAGTTGTACACTAAGAGGTGATAAGTGTGGGAACTAGGACAACGATTGTAGAAGTGGAGTGGAAAAAGCAGATTCACAAGAGATATTTGGGAGATAAAATTGGTAGGACTTTTTGATTTGGTGCACATGGGGTCAGAAAAAGATGAATTACTCAGGAAAACTCCCACCTTAGGTGTCTAGCTTAGTGTTGGCAATGATTGATTCAACACGTGAAGAGGGAGAGATTTAGGAGAAATTAGACATGACATCAGTTTTGGATGTCTTAAATTTGAGATGCCCAATGTCCCTTGGTCCTTACAAGTGGAGATAACCATGAGACAGTTGGAAATACTATTTCTCGGTAGAGGTTTGAGCTTGAGATACATATATATATATAAGCACAACATCAATATTTAACAAATGCTTCCTGAGTGTCTATGGGAAATATAAGAGGGCCCTGACCTCAAGCACTTTACAACCTACTTAAAGATAATACTGGGACTTCCCTGGTGGTCCAGTGGCTAAGACTCCACACCCCCAATGCAGGGGGCTCGGGTTCGATCCCTGTCAGGGAACAAGGAACTAGATCCCACATGCCACAACTAAGAGTTGGCGTGCCACAACTAAGAGTTTGCATGCTGCACCTAAGACCCAGCACAGCCAAATAAGTAAAAATAAATAATTTTATTTTAAAAAAAGATAATACTAAATTTCAAACTGTTCCTCAAAGTGCCAGGGTTCTGAGGAGCTACCACTGAGGCTGCTGCATGGGGCAAGGAAGAGGCTGGGCAGCCACTTCACTCACGCCAGAACATGCTTCACTAGCAGCATGCTTCACTAGAGCACCTTCATTTCTACTCTGTGTGTGGGTAAATGATTTGGGTGGGGGTGAATGGG
Organism: Neophocaena asiaeorientalis asiaeorientalis; assembly: GCF_003031525.2. Classification (NCBI taxonomy): domain Eukaryota; kingdom Metazoa; phylum Chordata; class Mammalia; order Artiodactyla; family Phocoenidae; genus Neophocaena; species Neophocaena asiaeorientalis. The sequence continues at coordinate 1,929,998 of NW_020171994.1, forward strand.
GACCTTACTGTTAAAATAGAGAATCTGGCAACCACTTCTCTGAAGGACTGATTTAAATATAATCAAAAACCAAAATATGTGGGATGAATATAATGCCTCGGACTCTAGTTTTGGTGAAAAGGAAGGAATGAGATCAATGTTGAAAAATTGGTAATGATATATAGCCAGCATTCAGTTCTATTGCATTCACTTCAACATCACTAAATCATCATATATTGCTAAGCATGAGCTAATAGATGGGAAAATGGAATACGTCTTTGTTAGGAGATGCCTGCCAGATGAGGTATTGGGTACTGAGACAAGGCCAAATAATGTAGATTCTTAAATAGTATGCTCTTAAGTTTGTTCTTCAGTGGGCTTCTGCCGTTCAACCTTTTCACTCATCATATATGACACATGAGGTGAATTGACAATTACGATTACTCAGTGATGAAATTTCTACAAATGAAAACTTTTGGTAGGTTGTTGGTTATTGTTTTTCTGAAAACCTGGGAAAAGGATAATCTGCTTATGAGGGTGATAGCTTCTGTCTCTCCTCCATCCCACTCCAGTAATTAAGCAACAAAACTTGTATCAGTTTTATGAGTTATCAGCAAAGGATATAAATCCCTGGAAGTCAAGCATATAAAGATAATCAGTGTTATATTTCTCTGATAGAAATGGATTAGTAAAGTTTGCATATTTAAAAAGTTAAAAATGAAGTAGTTTTTGCAAGTCATTATTTTTCTTTATTAAAATAAGGTATAATTGATCCATTGAAAAATAAAATAATTGTGCTTACTTATTGAATTATTATCCTGAAAGCACCCAGGTTCCCCTCCATTCGTCGAAAACCTGTATTCTAGTCAATTAAGTGGAACTTACTTATTAGAAATGAGCAATGTATTTATTGAAATAAGAAATGCAGTGACTGTTTAAAACAATAGCTCAGGCCACAAGTGAAGAGAGAATTGGTAAACTTGAAGAAAAATCTAGAAGAATTATCTACAATAAAGACAGAAACACAAGGAGCTGAAATATATTTTTGAAAAATAGAGAGAGATGGAGTACAGAATGTGAACACTTAAGTTATATCTAATTAGCTCCCCAGAAGGAGAGAATAGAGGGAATTGAAGATAGGCACTATTTGTAGACATGATCACTGAGAATTTTCCAGAACTGATGAAAGACATGAGTCCCAGATTCAGGAAGCACAACTTATACCAAACAGGATGAGGGAAATAGAGACAGGGATAGAAATAGAAAGATAGGGATGGGGAGGGAGAAAGAGAGAATCCTAGCCTAGGCAAAGGTAGTGAAACTTCAGTACACCATCAACAAAAATATCTTAAAAGCAGAAAGATCACTTACAAAGGAACTACAGTTAAAGTGATAGCAGATCACTTACCACTCACAATGGAATGCAAAATTTAACAGTAATGCAAGAAGAACTTCACAAATCTACCATCTTAGAGGAAGATTTCAAAGCACCTCCCTCAATTATTGATACTTAAAGCAGATAAAAATTAACAAAGCTGTAGAATATTTGAACAACCTAATTGACAAGCTTGATATAATGAATGTGTATAGAACGCTGTACCCAGCAATTAGAGGATACACATTCTTCTCAAGCACACATGGAACATACATGAAAATTGACCATGTCTTGTGCCCTAAAGCAAATTACAACAGACTTCAAAGACATCCATATCCACAGAACATGTTTTCTAACCACATTGAAATTAAGTTAGTCAATAACAAAAAGAAAAATTTTTAATCCTCATGCATTTAGACATTAAAAGCACACATTAAAAAAAGAAATCATAATGTAAACTAAACATTAGAACGGAATGATTATGAAAATTCTACATATCAAAACTGTGAGACATAGTGAAAGGTATATAGAGAAGAAAATATATAGTGTTCAATGCTTATAATAAAAAGGAAAGACTGAAAATTAATTGTATAAACATTTACCTTAAGAGATGTTAGAAAGATATAGAATAAATCTAAAAGATTGAAGAAAATTAAAATATGAGCAGAAATTAATGAGGTAGAAAACAAACATGCAGTGGAAAGTGCCCTTAAAGTCAAAAGCTGGTTCTTTGAAAAGAATAATAAAACTGAAAAACCTCTGGCAAGAAAAATAAGGTCAGTAATCAAATAATCAATATGAGTGATATTTTAGAAAAAAGGACTACAGATGTGATAGATATTAAAAATATATACAATGGAATATTACTCAGCCATAAAAAGAAATTGAGTTATTTGTAGTGAGGTGGATGGACCTAGAGTCTGTCATACAGAGTGAGATAAGTCAGAAAGAGAAAAACAAATACTTTATGCTAACACATATATATGGAATCTAAAAAAACATGGTTCTGAAGAACCTAGGGGCAGGACAGGCATAAAGACGCAGACGTAGAGAATGGACTTGAGGACATGCGGAGGGGGAAGGGTAAGCTGGGACGAAGTGAGAGAGTGGCATGGACATATATACACTACCAAATGTAAACTAGATAGCTAGTGGGAAGCAGCTGCATAGCACAGGGAGATCAGCTCCATGCTTTGTGACCACCTAGAGGGGTGGGATAGGGACGGTGGGAGGGAGACACAAGAGGGAGGGGATATGGGGATATATGTGTACGTATAGCTGATTCACTTTGTTATACAGCAGAAACTAACACACCATTGTAAAGCAATTATACTCCAATAAAGATGTTTAAAAAAAGAAAAAGAAAAAAATCCAAAATCTTTACATGGTTTATAGAATGTTTCATGATCTACCTTCTTCTACAACTTCAACATTCACTGATCTCACTCTTAACTTCTTGGAATTCATCCCACTCAAAGAAATGACTTGGAATGTGCTATTTCCTTAGCCTGAAATAGTCCTATTCTCCTTCGACTGGCTAAATACTATTCCTGATTTAAATATGACCTAAATATGACTGCCTAAATACTACTTCTTCATTGAAGAATTCCTTAACTTTCTGGATTGAGTTCCAGAATTTAAGCTCTGATGGCATCCTGACTTTTTCCTTTGTAGCACTGTAAATAAATATTTATTTCTATACTTATTTGTTTAATGTTTGCCTCCCTACCATAGACGGTAGTTGTCTTGAGGGCAGAGACCTCATCGTCTTATTCTTTATTGTATTCCCAGTATATAACACAAAGTCTGTTATAAATTGATGCATGAATATTTCATGAATAAATGGCTTAAAGCAAAAAATAATATAATGAGAATGTTATGAACCACTTTATGGCAATAACTTTTGATAGTGGACAATTTTCTAGAAGAATAATTATTAAAGAAATGAATTCTGTAGTTAAAGTTTTACCAAAACTTCATAAAACAGATTATCCCAATATTAAACAAATTCTTCCAGAGAATAGAAAAAGTGGGAGTATGCCCACACACACAACTCAGTTTTTGAAATAAGGATAACTTTTAGAAAACAAAAAGATAAAATGACAACAAAGGAAAATGACTGGATAGTTTCTTTCATGAATATAGATGTTAAAAGCCTAAACAAAATATTAGAGAAATAAATCCATCAGGATATAAAACAGAAAAAGTATCATGACATGTTGGGTTAATTCCAGGAATGCAACAGGCATACCTTGTTTTATCATGCTTCACTTTATTGCATTTTTTTACAAATTGAAGGTTTGTGGCAGCCCTGCTGCAAGCAAGTCTATTGGCACCATTTTTCCAACAACATTTGCTCACTTCATGTCTACTGTGTCACACTGTGGTAGTTCTCACAGTATTTCAAACGTTTTCATTATTATCATGTTTGTTATGGTAATTTGTGATTAGCAGTCTTTGATGTTACTATTGTAATTGTCTTTTTAGGAATAAAGTATTTTTAAATTAAGGTATGTACAAACACAGGGGAGATAGTCAATATTTCATAATAACTAAAAATAAATGGAATATAACCTTTAAAAATGGTGACTCACTATGTTGTATACCTGAAACTTATATAATATTGTACATCAATTATACCTCAATAAAAAATAAAATAAAGGAAAAAAATTAAGGTATGTACATTGTTTTTTCAGACATAATGCTATTGCACACTTAATAGACTACAGTAAAGTGCAAACATAACTTTTTTTTTTTTGGCCATGCCATGAGGCATGTGGTATCCTAGTTCCCTGACCAGGATTGAACCCCCATGTCCCCTGCAGTGAAAGTGCAGAGTCCCAACCACTGGACCACCAAGGAAGTCCCCAAACATAACTTTTATATGCACTGGGAAACCAAAAGATTTGTGTGACTCGCTTTGTTGAGACATTCACTTTCTTGTATTGCTCTGGAACCAAGCTGGCAATATCTCCAAGGTATGCCTGTATAAATGTAATTTACCATATTAATAGATTCAAGAAGAAAAACTTATGCTCCTCTCAGTAGAGAAATTTTCACACAATAGTATATGGATAACTCCCTGACAGTTAATTTGATCTCCACAGAGGTTGAAACATCTTTAAAGCAATAAGCAATACATTTTATGTCTCGTATTTCAGTTTGGTTACTTCCTGTTAACCTGCAGATATTGTGAATTTTATTTTATTTAACAGTAAAACTTATAATTTCCTGATTACAAAATAATATATCTTCATTATAGAAAGTAGAAAAATATAGAAAAGCACAAAAAAGAAGAATAAGATTACCCATAATTCCACAACACCTAACATTATTGTGCATATCCTTCCAATAGTTTTGTGTATGTGTGTGCATTTGTGTAACTTACATGAATGTGATTATGTGTGTGCATACTATGTTGTAACCTCCTTTTTGCATTTATCAATATCATAAATATTTTTCATATCACGTCCCTAACAACTTTATACATTATCATGCAATGGCTGTACTGAATCATATCAAATGGCTATACTGTAATTTATTGAGTTACTCCCCTATTGTTAGGCAGTTTAGGTTGTTTTCAATATAAGTTCTTATAAATAATGCTGTGATTAAAACGCTTATAGCTGAGGCTTTATACTTATCTATGATTTTTCTTAAGGTACATAACTACATGTGAAACTGCTAAGTTAAAGGGTATACACCTTTTCTAAAGACCCAAGAAATTACCAGCTTCAGGCACATAACCAGGTACATGTATTAACTTAAGATATAGTGAAGATATAGTGTCATAGAAATCATAAAATCTCAAATCAGTTTTTGGAGATAGTTGGCTAATAATTTTGAAAAAGTCAAATCTGTGTTGAACACAATGTACCAGAATATATGCCAGGTAAAGTTTTAACATGCCAGTAAAGTGTTAACTGTACGAGATAAAACCTGCAAAAATCCTAGAAGAAAATGTAGAGAAGTGTTCTCATAAGTGTGAAGTAGGGAATAACTACTCTTATAAAAATCTTAAAACATAAGGAAAAATGTTGATACATTGGAGCACATTCTAAACTTCTTGTGTCAAAAATATATCGCGAAAGAATTGGTAGACTGCCACGTTTGGGAAAACATTTACAACACATGCATAAGAAAAGCTTAATCCATTACTATTTAAAGAACTGAAGGTTATCTATGGTTTGTGTGTGCATGTATATGTGTATGAAAATATAAACACATACACATGATTACTTGGGTCTTTTTCAAGAAAGAGAAGTCAAAGCTTTCTTTTTTAGCCTTCTTCAGTTTGGGAACTGGAAAACAGATTTTCTGAGACTATATGGAAATTATAAGAAGCTTTTTAGTCTGAGGTTCAGGTGACATGAGACACAGCAGTTTCACCTCGCTATACTTGGAGCCCAGATAAAAGTCATATTCCTTCCATCATCGCTTTGAGATGCAGCTCTAGTCTTGAGCTAAGGGAAAAAATAAGAGGGCTATGAAAATCTGGGAGTGACTATTAAAATGCTGATAGTTAAATTAACCTCTTCTGATGTGAAATGATTAGTGAGACATTACCACCTGTATGTGATTTGTATGACTAAAGTCTTTATACATTGTAGTACAGAAATCCTATAGTTTAAGATCCTCTGGAGGAGAGAGGAAAGAAGGAGAGGAGAGAGAGAGAGAGCAGAATCAAACTACGAGCCTAGGGATTTCTGTTTCCTAGAGGTAATAAGGGCAAAATATTAGCCCAGCAGTAAATGTGGTAGAGAACTAATTTCTTGTAGAATTGTCTTAGACACATTTTGCTAGCAAATACTAATCTTTACTAACCTTCACCTCACAATAAAGGAGGCTTAGTGTTGGTCTTCAGAAAAGAAATATTTTATTGGCAGCCATGTAGTCTGGATAGAATGTCATAGAAATCATAAAGCATGCCTTGACTGGTAGTCATGATGACAAAGATAGAATAGCTTTCAGGCACTGAAAGGAACACAATAAACTCCCTGAAATCAGCCATCTCCATTTCCTTCCTCAATGTGAAACTGACTTTCGATAACTTACAACTTAGTGTGACCTCCATGTTAGACAACTAGGAAAACAGAATGGGCTGGGGAGTTTGGAAGTTTCTCCATTATCTGGGTATGTATACTTGGATGGACTTTTCCATGGTTCTTTTTCATTATCAAACTTTCAAAATGGTTAATAAGGAAAGATGTTAGGGTGACTCATTGGGCTATTCAATGGTTATTAAAATTTGCTGCCTTCCCTGGGTGTCTCATCTTCTTTCCAGCCCTAGCATTTTGTGTGTTGAAAAGAACATTGCCTGAAGGGGAAACACTTGGACAAACAGTACGCTTGGAAAGAATCCAGCTAAAAACTTTGAGGCATGTTCCTGACCCAAATAGGAAGATACCCTATTGTCTTTTTGCCCCAGTTTTGCTTGATTTGTAATATCTAAAGAGTTGCAGTTTTGAATAAATTGCAGTCTAATTTATACCAACCTAGAATGTAAATGTAATCTGGCAGTTTACAAACTAGACAGGTCTAGTATTTATGAAAGATACAAAACAGAGAATCTTAGAGAATACTTAAAACCATCAACCAGGGCAGAATCTAGCATAGTACATTGAACCTAGTAGGCATTTCGTAAACATTTGTTAAATTGAACTGAATTGTTTCATAAAACAACGTTCTGTCTTACTGATTAGCTAAAAAAAAAAAAAATTCAATGGCTTTCTATTAGTGAGAAATCCCAGTTCAAAATCTTCTTCCCATTCTGCACCCAGCAGTAGTCACCAGCTTTATTTCATCCTACGTACAGTCATTCCTCCTTCACCATGGCCAAATGGATACAAGATCTCCTAAGCCCTTGACTACCCACTACAAGAGGAATGCTCTCACTTCAACTTAACCAAACACTTCACACCCTTCCATTTACAGTATGGATTCCACATCCTCTACTTATTCTGCCTTGACACTCTAGCTCCAAAGTACTTATTCCCGTGTTTCTCTTTTGGCTTCTCCTCTAGTTTGGCTCTTATCCAGTATGCTTATTGGTTTCTTCAGATTTCAGATTTGTCAGTCGTTTTTCCTCAAGTAGATTTTTAAGTCCTTGTAATGTCTCATATCTCTTTGTATACCCTTCCTCTTTATTTTTCTAGATTATTAACCTAATGAATGGATCCCTTAAGAATCTGGGTAGAACTGTATTTCAATGTAATAGATTTCTTTGTAATCCTATATAGCTTATTTATTTTTTTAATTTTTCATTGAAATAGAACATGCATCCGGAAAAGTACACAAATCATAGTGTACAGCTCAATGAATTTTTACAAGGTGAACATAACTGTATAATTAGCACCCAGAATAGGAAATAAGCATATTACATGCACTCCAGAAGGGCCCCTCAGGCCCCCTTCCAATCAGAACCCCCAAAGGTAACACTGTCATGACTCTGGCACTCTAGTTTAGTTTTACCTGTTCTAAAACTTTAAATAGTACGAATCACTGTTATGTGTTTTACTTTATGCATTTAAAGCCATTATTCTGTCTCCAAAGCCTTCACCAGACTGCCAAAATGTCCATGGCACCCCACCCAAATACACAAACACACAATGGTGCAGAACCCCTGGACAACCCCTTCAGCCTTTCCAGCTCTAGGATTTCTAAGAGTCTGATTCTTCACATAAAATGAGGGAAAATGTGCAGAACTAATTGCAAGAGTAAAGTGACTCAGAATCTGATAATGCCTAAAATAGATGGGCAGTGCCGAAGGTTTGCAGAGATTGTTCATCGTTAGTCAGTTCTTGCTGCGAGGGCAGGGTGGGGAGAGTACTTTTTGACTGAGCAAAATGAGCTTTATTTAACTATTTTATCATATATTGCTCACGGCTTTGTCTTTCTCAAAATAATTTTAAGAATAGTTACCTGCTTTGTGGACTAAATTCTCACATCATCTAGCACAGGGTCCTGCATGTAAAAGAAGCTCAATAAATATCTGATTATTCATTTTGTGTTTTGGTTGGCCATCTTGACACAAAATGTCAGCGAATTAATTCTTTCAAAAAGGTACCTCTTGTCTGCTTGGCAGTTTTTAAACTAACTTCAATGGAATTTGTTTGCTTGGTGTCCGTTACAGGGAGCTATGTTCACACTGAGGGTGAACAACAGTACACAGCCCTCCAAGTATAGGCAGAGGCTGATCTACTCCTAGTTATGTTCTTTTTGCCTAGCACTTTATTGTCCTGAATATCTTCTGTTCATTTAATGCCATTTTTGAGAGCTTACTATACACACAGCAATGCATTCAAAGGCTGTGGCAGATGAAACAGAAATATAATACACTGATCCCAGTCATTCTGTAATTTAATACCTAGTTTGATAAACAAGATATAATAATGAAAGAGAGCTAAAAAGGATGCAAGACTGACTATATTTGAGCAACAATAGTAAATGGTAAAGACAATAAAAATTATTGACTGCAACCTCCCTTATGGGACGTTGGAGAAGGTCTCAAAATCAGATTGTCAGGACTTCCCTTGGGGTCCAGCTGTTGGGACTCCATGCTTCTGATACAGGGAGCGTGGGTTCGATCCCTGGTCAGGGAACTAGGATCCTGCATGCCACGTGGCACGGCCCCAAAAAAGAAAAAGAAAAAGAAAACAGATTGTCACCATTATGGTTGATTCAGAATTTCTGTATAGGAGAGGCTTAGGGGATGGCAACCTGATTAGAAGGGAGGATGGAGGACTTACCTTGAAGCTACATGTACATTAGCAAGCACATTATTCTTCTGTGGATTATATGTTTATTTGTGTTAGATCTTAAAGAATAGATGGGGTCTGGCTTAGTGAAAAAGAGACGGTCTTCTTGGTTGAGGATTCAGAATGTACTGTGTGTTTAATTGCCTTTGTGGAGGACATGATGTGTAAGACAAGGTTCCTGTTCTCAAGAAAGTTGCAACCTATATGGAGAGGCATGATTTACATGCGTAGAAATAATAGAAATAGAAATACAAATTTAATTACAAATAGAAATAATTTTAAAGTAAGTGTCAGTTTCAGGCAATAAGTGATCAAAAGAGAGAGTGCTCAACATTTGCCTTGGTGGTCAGGGAAGGCTTCCTGGATCAGGTGAAACTTCAGTTAGACCTTAAAAGAGGCATGGAAATTGGATAGGCAGAAGAAGAAGGAGCCCATGACATTGATTTGCCTTCCCTGACTTCCTGGTCAGTATTGAACTCGCTTCCAGTGACTTACCTTCTGAATGATATTATTTTATAAATCTTAAGTGAATAGTGCCTTGAATTGTTTCTAAATTGTAAGCCTATTTCCCCAACCAGCCTGTTGAATGATCACTTAGCATTGCGAGGTGGTGCTGTGTCATACCTTTCTGTCCTGAAATAGTTACCGGAGCTTCTATAGGTATCTCACTGCCAGGAGTTCAGGCACTGGGCCACAGACTTTAGAGAAGAGAATGCCTTTGTGCTGGAGTGAGCTTAACAAGAGAGAGCACCTCTGCCCCGACACATTTGATGAATTCACTCAATTTGGGAAAACCCAAGCCAGTGCACAGACATTCAGATGAGCAAAGAAAAAGCTCCGTTTCACCTTCTTCATTCCAAGATTGTGAATTCATTCTTGTGAGGCCTTGAGAAGGGAGAGTGGAAAGAGGAGGAGGAGGAGTGGAGTTTCTGACCTGAATTCCACAACAGAGGAATGTGTGAACAGCGTGAGGCACAGGTACGGGCTAGTGCTCTCACATACCTGGGGAAAGCAGTTTGTAATCCAACTCCCATTGCTCCATAGACAGTTGACAGTTCGCTCTGGAGAATGAACATTAATATTAATATTTTCTGCTTTCTTTCCCCAGAGTTTGGGGAATGAGAGAGGGGTACCATGAGAAAGGAGGAGAGACAAATACCATTTTGAGACACTTATAAGTATATCCAGAATGACACCGTGTATGGTTTAATGCTGGTTAAAGCTGTCCTGGATCAGCCATGTTTAAATGAGGAATACAAGGAATACAAACTGTGTTTGTTCTGATTCATCATAAAACTGCAAGATGGTTAACTGGGAGAAAAAATGAGGTCAGCCCCTCTTATTATGGAATCCTTTGGAAAAGCTAGTTAAATGTATTTTGGACTGCCTTGGTGAGAAACTCTTGGGACAGAAGTTAAGTTCAGAAAATGTAAAATACATACTGGCACAAGCATAGTGCATTTGTTCAAACTGCCATGCAAACTGTAAGGGCAAATATCAAATATAATTCAGGGCACCTAAAACGGTGAAGGAAATGTGGAACGTGCTTAATCAGACTGACGGGATAAACCAAAGTCAAGTCATTTCTGTTTTATCAGATTTAATGCTCTCTAGATATTGGGTTAAGGGAAAATCTGAGATACCTACAGTTATAGTGTCCACACACTGTGATTTTTTCTTTCGATCGTACTTATCCTTTGAGATTGATGAATACCGCCAGGGGGCTTTTGCTCCTTACCTAAAGAATGATCCTTTTACTGAGGGGCCATATTTCATAGTGCACACAGGATCTGCTGTCATGGAGGATAGTCTCCCTCAACCCCCAAACTGATAAGTTCTTCCCATTTTAAACATTGAATCATAATCTGATGTTCCGGAGGTAGCATGTGGAAGGCCATGCATTAACACACGTTTAGCCTTTGATGAGGAGCTGTTTATAACCTTTGCAGGAAAGGGTATTCTTGTTCTTATTTTTTGTTTTATTTTTCTGTAATGCGTCAAGAGACAAAGGCAAGCAATGGTAAATTGGCTGAGGTTGGGATGGGATGGTGACAATATTAATATAAAAGCAAGCTTCACGCGATAATCTACATAAATATACCTTACTAAAGAAAGTGGTGAATGGCAACATAGAACTCCAGAACCTCTATTCATATATGGATCATTTTTAGTGTCAGCTCTTTATTGAGTAATAACACACTTTCGATAAAGTATACAAACATTAACTGTTTAGTTCAATATATAAAACAACCTCCTAGATGAAGATATAGAACATTTCCAGAATTGCACCAGACTCCTTTCTAACTTCTATCACCATAGATTAGTTTTGACTGTTCTTGAACTTCATAAAAATGGAATCATACAGTATGTATTCTTTTATGTCTAGCTTTTTTGTCTCATCAGGTCTGTGAGATTCATTCATGTTTTTGCAAGCAGCGTGTACTATTAGTGAACAATTCAGTAATTTTACAAGCAGATAATAAATGCCTTTCATATACCAGGCATTGTGCTAGCTGCTAGGAATCCATAGCCCAGTTATATGCCTTCAAGGAACTCACAGCTTTAGAAGGTAAGATGGACAGGTTAAAAATAAAAATATAGCCACAGCCACTTTCTTGTGACTAATGTTTGTAAGGGTTACCTTTCTCATCCTTTTACGTTCAACCTATCTATGTCTTTATAGTTATTTGGTAACATTACATTCATTTATTTAAAGTGTACAATTCAATAATATTTAGTATATTCACAGATATGTGCAATCATCACCACAATTAATTTTAGAATATTTTTACCATCTCAAAAAGAAACCCTGTACCCATAAGCAGTCACCTGCCCCCCCGCCATAACTTCATCTGCCCAAATCCTAAGCAACCACTTTTGGACATTTTATATAAATGCAGTCATATAGTATTCAGTGTTTTGTAACTGGCTTCTTTTACTTAGCATAATATCTTCAGGGTTCATTAATTTGTAGCATATATCTGTACTTCATTCTTTTTTATGGTTGAATAATATTCCATTGTATGGATATACCACATTTTCTTTATCCATTAATCAGTTTAAGGACATTTGGATTTTTTTCCGCTTTTTGACTTTAGGGATAACGTTGCTAGGAACATTCATGTACAAGTTTTTGTGTTAGACATGTTTTTATTTCTCTTGAGTATATACCTAGGAGTGGAATTGATGGGTCAAATTACAACTCTATATAAACTTTTTAAAGAACTGACAGACTGTTTTCCAAAGTGGCTGCACCATTTTACATTCCACCCAGCAGTGTTATGAAGGATCCAATGTCTCACATCCTTGTCAGCACTTGTTATTGTCTTTTTGACTATAGGCATCCTAGCAGATGTGAGATAGCATCTCATTGTGGTTTTGATTCCCTTTTCCTTAATAGCTAATAATGTTGAGTATCTTTTCATATGCTTATTGGCCATCTGTATATTTTTGTTGGAGAAGTGTCTATTCATTCAGATCATTTGTCCATTTTTAATTGGTTGTCTTTTATTATTGAATTGTAAGAGTTCTTTAAATATTCTAGATACAAATTCTTTATCAGATGTATGAATGTCTGTCATCATCTTTTCAATTTCTTGATAATGTCCTTTGAGGCACAAAAGTTTTTAATTTTGATAAAGTCCACTCTATTTTTTCCCTATGTTGCCCATTCTTTTGGAGTTATTTATAAGAATCCATTGCCCAATCTAAAGATTTATCCCCCTTTCCTTCTAAGAGTTTTGTACTTTTAGCTCTTACATTAGAACCTTAATCCATTTTGAGTTAATTTTTGTATATGAAGTGAGGTAAGGATCCAACTTCATTCTTTTGCAAGTGGATATCCTGCTGTCCTAGCATAATTTGTTGAAAAGACTTCCTTCCCCTTGACTGACCTTGGCACGCTTGTCAAAAATCAGTTGATCAAGATGTGTAGGCTTATTTCTCAATAAAGTCTTGATTCTATTCTATTGATCTATGTGTCTATCCTTACACCAGTATTACACCGTCTTAATTACTGTTGCTTTGTAGTAAGCTTTGAAATCAGGAAATGTGAATCCTCCAACTTTGATCTTATTTTTCAACATTGTTTTGGCTATTCTGGGATTCTTGCTATTTCTTTAGATTTTAGAATTGGCTTGTCAGTTTTTACAAAGAAGCCAGCTGGGATTCTGATGGGAATTGCATGGAATCTGTTGACCTATTCGGGGAGTATTGCCACTTAAAATATTATCTTCTGATGAATGAATATGGATGTTTTCCCATTTATTTAGATTTTCTTTAATTTCTTTCAAAAATGTTCTATAAATTTCAGAGCATAAATTTTGCACTTCTTTTATTAAATTAATTCTTATATATTTTATTCTTTTTAATGAAATTGCTTTCTTAATTTTATTTTCAAATTGTTCATTGCCAGCGTATAGGAATACAATTGATTTTTGTATATAGATCTCGTATCCTGCAACTTTGCTGAACTCTTACTAGTTCTAATAGTTCTCTTCTGCTAATTCTAATGTATTATTTAGGATTTTCTATATACAAGATTATGTTACCTGCAAATATAGTTTTTAGTTATTCTTTTACAATTTGGATGACTTTTATTTCTTTTTCTTGCCTAATTGCTCTAGCTAGAATTTTCAGTACAATGTTGAATAAAAGTGGTGAGAACAGACAACTTCGTTTTTATTCCTCTTCTTAGGGTGAAAGTTTTCAATCTTTCACCACTAAGTATGATGTTAGCTGTGGATTTTTTGAAGATGTCCTTTATCAGGTTTAGGAAATTACCTTTTATTACAAGTTTGTTGAATTTTTTATCATAAAAGGGTGATGGATTTTGTCAAGTGTTTTTCCTATGTCTATAGAGATGGTCATGTGATATAGTGTAGTACATTAATTTATTTTGTTGAATTTGCTCTTTTTTTCCAATTCTTTTAAATGTAAACTTAGATTATTCATATGAGATATTTCTTCCTTCTTAATATTGGCATTTGTAGCTATAAATTTCTCTTTAAGCAATGACTGAGCTGCATCTCCTAAGTTCTGGTATATTTTGTCTTCATTTTTATTTATCTCATAGTATTTTCTGATTTCCCTTTGATTTCATCTTTGACCCTTTGATTATTTAGCAATGTGTGATTTAATTTCCACATACTTGTGATTTCCCCAAATATTTCCTGTCTATTCATGTCTAATTTCATTCCACTGTGGTTGAAGAAATAGTTTGTATTATTTCTATCATTTTTAACTTATTCAAATTTCTTTTATGTTCTGTCCTGGAAAATGTTTCATGTGCAATGTATATTTTACTGTTGTTTGGTGGAGTGTTCTAAAGATGTCTGTTAGATCTATTTATTTTATAGCATTGCTGAACATTTGTTGCTCTTCTGCCTACTTATATTCATTATTGAAAGTGAGTAATTGAAGTCTCCAACTATATTGCTGAATTATCTATTTCCGTCAGGTTTGCTTCATGTATTTTGGTGCTCTGTTGTTAAGTGCATATACATTTATAATTGTTATATCTTCTTGCTGGGTTGACCTTTTTATCATTATGAAATGTCCCTCTTTGTTTCTAGTAACACTTTCTGTTTTAAAGTACATTTTGTCTGATTTTGTCTTCATTTCATATGTGACTATTTATGCTAAAATTATGAGTCTGTGGTTGAGCCAGATGGGTCTTGTTTTTTGTCCGTTTTGACAGTCTTTACCTTTAAATTGCAGCATTTAGCCCATTTACTTTAAATGTGGTAATTGTTATGGCTGGGCTTAAGTCTAATTACTTGCTATTTGTTTTCTATTTGCCCCCTTCTGTTCTTTGTTCTTCATTTCCTGCCTTATTTTGAATTAACGTTTTTAAATTTTGTTTTCTTTCGTATTCCATTTTATCTCCTAACAATATTGGCTCTTTAGTTATGTCTCTTGGTTATTGTTTTTCTTTTAAGGGGGAGGTTGTTTGTAGTGGCTGCACTAAGGTTTATGGTTAACCACAATATACATGGTCATGAGTATGTAGGTGGAGAATAATCTGGAATGTTTGGAAACGAAGATGTTCTTTGAACCTGGATCTCAGAGATCAACATAGGGGTTAACATAACCAATTAACCTGACTAGAGTGATCATAATATTTCCATTTATCAATTACCTATTATATGCCAGGCACTGTGGTAACTGCTTTATACACATTAAACTAACTCATTTAATCCTCACAACCACCTAATGGAGTAGATATGAGAAAACTGAGACTCAGTAACTTTCCAAAGGTCACATAGCAAGTACAGAACAGATCCAGGATTAAAACCCTGGCAGAAATAGAGACACAGATGTAGAGAACAAACGTATGGACACCAAGGGGGGAAAGTGGGGGTGGGGGGTGATGGTGGGGTTGGGATTGACATACATACTAATATGTATAAAATAAATAATAAGAACCTGCTGTAAAAATAAACACATAAAATCCCCAAAAAATTAAAAAAAAAAAAACCCAAACCCTAGCAGACATAATGGAGATGAAAGGAAAATTATATATTCTAATTACTGGAGTACATTTGAAGATTTCTGAGCAGAGGTGAGATGTGAGCAGACTTGTATTTTAGCAAAATAACTCTGGCTGCTGTATTGGAAATGGATTGGAGGGTACCAAAACTAGGGCTGAGGAACCAGTGAAGACACTATTGTTACAGCCTAGGTGAGAAATGATGAGGTCCTAAAATTAGTAATTCTGGAGGTGGAAGGGGAAATTCAAATTCAAGAGAAAAAGAGAAATGTATACATTAGAATCAATATGAACTGATATTGCATTAGTCATAAGGAGAGAGAGAAAAAGGAGGAAAATCAAGAATGAAAAGTCCCTACCCTACTGCATGCCTATTACTGAGTAAAGCTGAGGAAGAAACAGTAAGTAATCATGTCAATTATTAATAACAATATCATCGATTGTATATGATGACGTATATGTTAGACTGTATACTACGCTGTTGTCATTAATAACATGATTGTTGTTGCTGTTGTTAATAATACCCCTGTAACCAATAACTTTTTTTTTTTAACATCTTTACTGGAGTATAATTGCATTACAATGTTGTGTTAGTTTCTGCTTTATAACAAAGTGAATCAGTTATACATATACATATAATCCCATATCTCTTCCCTCTTGCGTCTCCCTCCCTCCCACCCTCCCTATCCCACCCCTCTAGGTGGTCACAAAGCACTGAGCTGATCTCCCTGTGCTATGCGGCTGCTTCCCACTAGCTATCTATTTTACGTTTGGTAGTGTATATATGTCCATGCCACTCTCTCACTTTGTCACAGCTTACCCTTCCCCCTCCCCATATCCTCAAGTCCATTCTCTATTAGGTCTGTGTCTTTATTCCCGTCTTGACCCTAGGTTCTATATGACCTTTTTTTTTTTTTAATTCCGTATATATGTGTTAGCATACGGTATTTGCTTTTCTCTTTCTGACTTACTTCACGCTGTATGACAGACTCTAGGTCCATCCACCTCACTACAAATAACTCGATTTCGTTTCTTTTTATGGCTGAGTAATATTCCATTGTATATATGTGCCACATCTTCTTTATCCATTCATCCGATGATGGGCGCTTAGGTTGTTTCCATCTCCTGGCTATTGTAAATAGAGCTGCAATGAACATTTTGGTACATGACTCTTTTTGAATTATGGTTTTCTCAGGGTATATGCCCAGTAGTGGGATTGCTGGGTCATATGGTAGTTCTATTTGTAGTTTTTTAAGGAACCTCCATACTGTTCTCCACAGTGGCTGAACCAATTCACATTCCCACCAGCAGTGCAAGAGTGTCCCCTTTTCTCCACACCCTCTCCAGCATTTATTGTTTCTAGATTTTTTGATGATGGCCATTCTGACTGGTGTGAGATGATATCTCATTGTAGTTTTGATTTGCATTTCTCTAATGATTAATGATGTTGAGCATTCTTTCATGTGTTTGTTGGCAATCTGTATATCTTCTTTGGAGAAATGTCTATTTAGGTCTTCTGCCCATTTTTGGATTGGGTTGTTTGTTTTTCTGATATTGAGCTGCATGAGCTGCTTGTAAATATTGGAGATTAATCCTTTGTCAGTTGCTTCATTTGCAAATATTTTCTCCCATTCTGAGGTTTGTCTTTTCATCTTCTTTATGGTTTCCTTTGCTGTGCAAAAGCTTTTAAGTTTCATTAGGTCCCATTTGTTTATTTTTGTTTTTATTTCCATTACTCTAGGAAGTGGGTCAAAACGGATCTTGCTGTGATTTATCTCATGGAGTGTTCTGCCAATGTTTTCCTCTAAGAGTTCTATAGTGTCTGGCCTTACATTTAGGTCTTTAATCCATTTTGAGTTTATTTTTGTGTATGGTGTTAGGGAGTGTTCTAATTTCATTCTTTTACATGTAGCTGTCCAGTTTCCCCAGCACCACTTATTGAAGAGGCTGTCTTTTCTCCACTGTATATTCATGCCTCCTTTATCAAAGATAAGGTGACCGTATGTGCGTGGGTTTATCTCTGGGCTTTCTATCCTGTTCCATTGATCTATCTTTCTGTTTTTGTGCCAGTACCATACTGTCTTGATTACTGTAACTCTGTAGTATAGTCTGAAGTCAGGGAGCCTGATTCTTTCAGCCCTGTTTTTTTTTTT
>NW_020171994.1:1947793-1949331 GCF_003031525.2 Neophocaena asiaeorientalis asiaeorientalis
TATTGTGAAATTTTTTGTTCTAATTCTGTGAAAAATGCCAGTGGTAGTCTGATAGGGATTGCACTGAATCTGTAGATTGCTTTGCATAGTATACTCATTTTCACAATGGTGATCCTTCCAAACCAAGAACATGGCATATCTCTCCATCTATTTGTATCATCTTTAATTTCTTTCATCAGTGTCTTATAATTTTCTGCATACAGGCCTTTTGTCTCCTTAAGTAGGATTATTCCAAGATATTTTATTCTTTGTGTTGCAATGGTAAATGGGAGTGTTTTCTTAATTTCACTTTCAGATTTTTCATCATTAGCATATAGGAATGCCAGAGATTTCTGTGCATTAAAATTCTTTTTGCTAGGATTTTGTTGAGGATTTTTGCACCTATGTTCATCAGTGATATTGGCCTGTCATATTCTTTCTTTGTGACATCTTTGCCTGGTTTTGGTATCAGGATGATGGTGCCCTCGTAGAATGAGTTTGGGAGTGTTCCTCCCTCTGCTATATTTTGGAAGAGTTTGAGAAGGATAGGTGTTAGCTCTTCTCGAAGTGTCTGATAGAGTTCGCCAGTGAAGCCATCAGGTCCTGGGCTTTTGTTTGTTGGAAGAATTTTAATCACAGTATCCATTTCAGTGCCTGTGTTTGGTCTGTTCATATTTTCTATTTCTTCCCGGTTCAGTCTTGGAAGGTTTTGCATTTCTAAGAATTTGTCCATTTCTTCCAGATTGTCCATTTTATTGGCATAGAGTTGCTTGTAGTAATCTCTCATGATCCTTTCTATTTCTGCAGTGTCAGTTGTTACTCCTCCGTTGTTATTTCTAATTCTATTCATTTGAGTCTTCTCTCTTTTTTACTTGATGAGTCTGGCTAATGGTTTATCAATTTCGTTTATCTTCTCAAAGAACCAACTTTTAGTTTTATTTACCTTTGCTATCATTTCCTTTGTTTCTATTTCATTTATTTCTGCTCTGATCTTTATGATTTCTTTCCTTCTGCTAACTTTGGGGGATTTTGTTCTTCTTTCTCTAATTGCTTTAGGTGTAAGGTAAGGTTGTTTCTTTGAGATGTTTCTTGTTTCTTAAGGTAGGATTGTAGTGGTATAAACTTCCCTCTTAGAACTGCTTTTGCTGCGTCCCATAGGTTTTGGGTCGTCGTGTTTTCATTGTCATTTGTGTCTAGGTATTTTTTGATTTCCTCTTTGATTTCTTCAGTGACCTCTTGGTTATTAAGTGTGTACTGTTTAGCCTCCATGTGTTTGTATTTTTTACAGATGTTTTCCTGTAATTGACATCTAGTCTCATAGCGTTTTGGCCAGAAAAGATACTTGATATGATATCCATTTTCTTAAATTTACCAAGGCTTGATTTGTGACCCAAGAGGTGATTTATCCTGGAGAATGTTCCATGAGCACTTGAGAAGAAATTGTATTCTGTTGGTTTTGGATGGAATGCCCTGTAAATATCAATTAAGTCCATCTTGTTTAATGTATCATTTAAAGATTGTGTTTCCTTATTTATTTTCATTTTGGATGATCTGTCCAT
>NW_020171994.1:1949602-1949966 GCF_003031525.2 Neophocaena asiaeorientalis asiaeorientalis
CTCCAGCTTTCTTTTGATTTCCATTTGCATGGAATATCTTTTTCCATCCCCTCACTTTCTGTCTGTATGTGTCCCTAGGTCTGAAATGGGTCTCTTGTAAACAGTATATATACAGGTCATGTTTTTGTATCCATTCAGCCAGTCTATGTCTTTTGGTTGGAGCACTTAATCCATTTACATTTAAGGTAATTATCGATATGTATGTTCCGATTAACATTTTCTTAATCGTTTTGGGTTTGTTATTTTAGGTCTTTTCCTTCTCTTGTGTTTCTTGCCTAGAGAAGTTCCTTTAGCATTTGTTGTAAAGCTGGTTTGGTGGTGCTGAACTCTCTCAGCTTTTGCTTGTCTGTAAAGGTTTTAATTT
>NW_020171994.1:1950546-1972926 GCF_003031525.2 Neophocaena asiaeorientalis asiaeorientalis
AAGTCCACCTCCTCAATTTGGGATGATTCCTTGTCTATTCAGGTATTCCACAGGTGCAGTGTCCATCAAGTTGATTGTGGAGCTTTAATCCGCTGCTCCTGAGGCTGCTGGGAGAGGTTTCCCTTTCTCTTCTTTGTTCTCACAACTCCCGGGGCTCAGCTTTGGATTTGGCCCCGCCTCTGCATGTAGGTCACCGGAGGGCGTCTGTTCTTCGCTCAGACAGGACGGGGTTAAAGGAGCCGCTGATTCGGGGGCTCTGCCTCACTCAGGGGCATGGAGGGCGGGGCGAGCCTGTGGCTGCAGAGGCCAGCGTGACGTTGCAGCAGCGTGAGGCGCGCTGTGCGTTCTCCCGGGGGAGTTGTCCCTGGATCCCGGGACCCTGGCGGTGGCGGGCCGCACTGGCCCCCCGTAAGGGGGGTGTGAATAGGGGGTGTGAATAGTGACCTGTGCTCACACAGAGGCGGCAGTAGCCTTAGCGTGTCATGCCCGTCTCTGGGGTCTGCGCTTTTAGCCGCGGCTCGCGCCCGTCTCTGTAGCTCCTTTAAGCAGCGCTCTTAATCCCCTCTCCCTCGCGCACCAGGAAACGAAGAGGCAAGGAAAAGTCTCTTGTCTCTTCGGCAGCTCTAGACTTTTCCCCGGTCTCCCTCCCGGGTAGCCGTGGTGCACCAACCCCCTTTAGGCTGCGTTCACGCTGCCAACCCCAGCCCTCTCCCTGGGATCCGACCAAAGCCCGAGCCTCAACTCCCAGCGCCGCCCGCCCCGGCGTGTGAGCAGACAAGCCTCTCCGGCTGGTGAGTACTGTTCGGCCCTGATCCTCTGTGCAGAAATCTCTCTGCTTTGCCCTCTGCACCCCTGTTGCTGTGCTCTCCTCCGCGGCTCCGAAGCTTCCCCGCTCCGCCACCCGCAGTTTCCACCCGCGAAGGGGCTTCCTAGTGTGTGGGCACTTTTCCTCCTTCACAGCTCCCTCCCACTGGTGCAGGTCCCGTCCCTATCCCTTTGTCTCTGTTTATTCTTTTTTCTTTCGCCCTACCCAGGTACGTGGGGGGTTTCTTGCCTTTTGGGAGGTCTGAGGTCTTCTGCCTGCGTTCAGTAGGTGTTCTGTAGGAGCTGTTCCACTTTTAGATGTATTTCTGATGTATTTGTGGGGAGGAAGGTGATCTCCATGGCTTACTCTTCTGCCATCTTGAAGCTCCTCACCAATAACTTTTTAAATGAATATGATAATGGTTAACATTTACTAAATGCTACGTAAGTGCTCAGAACTGTTGTAATTATTTTCTTTACATACACTACCTCATTTAACCCCCATAACAGCCTATGAGTTAGGTACTATTATTCGCATTTTGCAGTTATGGAAGCTAGGGTACAAGAAGGTTAAGTGTGCAAAGTCACACAAAGTAGCCAGTAATGCAGCCAAATATAGTCTGAAGGTGTTGCTATCTTTTGTTTGGTCTGTGCAGCGTTTTTTAAAATTAATTTGTTTTCAACATGTAAAAAGAAAGACAATTTACGGTTTTTAAAAGATACAGATTTTTCTGCTTCTTTTAAAATATATGCCCAAATCTAGCTACACTTGGCATGTTTTCCCACATGGCAATATTCAGCTGGACTTAATGAGCCTCTGCTTTAGACAGAGCATAGGCTCTCATAGACTTCAGTGCCTACCCAGCCTTCTTAACTCATTTATGTTATCTGACCGTCCTTGTAGGGATATGAGTCACAATGCTTAAGACATGGGACATACCTACAGTTCTCAGGGAATTTTAGAGAAAGACAAACATAGATAAAACAGTAATAAATAATACAACGTATAATTTAATAATACACTTACAATTGAAGGCACAGTTTAAAATTATAGTTATGAACTGGTCATTTTTACAACAGATGGCTTACATTTAAGAGTGGGTGAAAATAGAATCATAAGCAGAGTTGATCTACTTTATGAAAAATAATACTCCAATAATAGTAGTGCTCACTATGTGCTAGGCATTGTAATAAATGCTTTACGTGAGTATATCTCTTTGAATCCTGTCAAGAACCCTTTGAAGTAGATGAATATTATTCTCCTTTTACAGATGAGGAAACTGGTGCCCCTACCAGTTTGGTGATTTGTTTAAGGACACACAGCTACTCAGTGACTCAAGAACGCTGAGCTCCTGATTTCTGGTTCAGTGTCCTTTACAGAGCAGTTTCAGAAAGAGCTGAAGATCTGGGCAGTTTCCCCATTCTCTAAGGACAGTTTGTAAACTGAGGAGCTAACAGCGTTGCAGAGAATTTGCAAGTAGGATTTGCCTCAGGTGTTCCAGAGTTGCCTCTCAATTTCTTTCAGGGAGCTGTTGAATAAAAGATGAGACAGATCAGTAGTGGTAAAAAGAGATCCCAAAAGTTAATCAGTACTACAGATTGTTCTGGATTGAAATTGATGTTATTGCCTGTGGAAAAACTCCTAAGTCCAAAGTGTATCCAATCCCCTGTCTATTATAAAGCTCAGTAAATAACCTGTGGGTCAATGGAGACCTTACTCTTCACTCTGGCCAGTGCATGATCTATGTCTCCAGCCCTGAAGAAATCCAGTTTCTAAAAAGTGATTCAGTTAAACTTTTTTTTTCTTAAATGGCAAGCCATCTATTTATGAACTAGTTTACTGAGATAATCCCCTTAAGCTGTAGAGAGCAATTTATATAGGAAAGAATATCAACAACATTCTTGATTCACAGAAGTAAAAAATAGCCTCCTTAAATTTAATCTATGTTAATTAAATATATTAAGGCCTCTGTTAGCTTGTGTTCTTAAAATAGTAGATTGACAGCCTTACCTCGTTAACTGAGTGTTCAGCACAAACTCCCCTGCTGAAAAATCTCAATAATGCATAAACCCAGGAGATTCCATGCTGAATTCTTAGTGTGTTGGGTTAGTTAGTGGGTGGATTCTTGGGATCATTATCAAATACTGGTGGCAGAGAGATGTGTAAGACAGGCCACCAGGCTCAACCTTCTAAAGAGCTCTGAAGACCTCTGCTCATTGGAAATAATGAAGTGAGAGGATACCAAGGGAGTCACAGGGCAGAGCAAATAGAAGACTCTTCATTGCCAAATCCTTGGGGGATATTCTTTCTGTACCACCCAGCCTTGAGAGCTTTTTAAAAATATTAACTTATTTTAAGTGTGATATGGAGACAAATCTAGTATTTTTTTACCTGTATGTGCTATAATACTACTACTGTGTCTCCATCGGCTATGAAGTGCGCTACAAGTAATATATTAATAGTAACATATAAAATGTGTGGATTTCTTAATATAAATAAAGCAGACTCAAGGTTATTCCTTGTATCAGTCAGGATCTCAGCAAAAAGCATATGGCACACTCAAAAGACTAATAAAAGAGAATTTAATAAAGTGACCATTCCCAAAAGTGTAGGCATCCTCCCTGGGCACAAAACAGAGTAGAAAAAGGTAGACAGTCAATCTGGAAGAGCAAGAAGAATATCTAGCACATCCCTTAACAATATGTTAGCCCAAATGCAGTAATAAACAAACCCAAAATTTCAAGGGCTTAACATGATAAAGGTCCAATGAGGGTCCATGGAGGAAGTAGAAGCCTCTGTTCCATGCAGTCATTCAGGGACCCACGTTCCTTCCATCAAGTTAGTGTGATGGCCTAAGGCAGAGGTCAGCAAACTTTTCTGTAAAGGGCCAAGTAGTAAATACTTCTAGGCTTGTGGGCCATACAGTCTCTGTCACAACTACAACAACTGTTGTAGTGCAAGAGCAGCTATGGATAATACTTAAATGAATGAGTGTGGCTGTATTCCAATATATATATTTACAAAAAAATAGGTGGCAGCTGGATTTGACCCCTGGACCATAGTTTGCCAACCCTGGCCTAAGGCATCATCACAGTCTTTCCTAGAATTCTCTGCATCTGAGGGCAAATAAGAGGAGAGAAAGTATGTGGAGGATTGCATGTGTTGCTTGTTACTTCCAACTTTGCTGTAAACCGTTGTTTCCCAAAGGATGTTCCATATATGTAACACATGCACTGGAGACTTTCTTAGAGGAAAACTGGGTCTGAGGCCATATGAATTGGGAAATATGTTTAGTAGATTCTCCCTCTGCATTGAGATTTATAATGGATATTAATATATCAAAGGCTCTGAAAAGTCCTTCAGTATATACATTTTTTTTAAAAACTTTGGTGAATGCTGCTTTATAATAAAGTCACTGATACTAACCTGCATTCTGAGTGGGAGATGAAGGAAGCAGGGTTACAGGTAATGCTGGGGGTATTATTTGCAATCCCAGGTGTGCTTGTGGGAATTCCTCATGCATGAAAACTTTAAAAAATTAATTGTAAAGCCAATACATGAACATAGTTAAAAATAAAATTCCTTCCCTACCGCCTATACCAATTACTTGCTTACTTCAATTTCTGTATATTATGTTTGTATGCCTATTACTGTGCTCTGCCTCATGCCTCTGGCGTGCTGTCCCTCATGCCACCTTCACGTTCAGCTTTAATTTTGATTCCAAAGACAGTTGTTTGTTTCATCCCTCACTGTAGTATTGCCAATGCCTACAATACCATTTGACACATAGTGGATACTCACTCAATAAATGCTACATAAATGAAATCTTGTGCTGTCTGGTAGACTAGATTTCTTCTTAGTATCCACAGCTATCGATTCTATCTATCTCTCTATCTCTGTCTGTATCTCTCTCTCTCTCTCTCTCCATCCAATAGTCTATTCCAGTTCCAAGCACCCTCCAGTTAGGACAGGTCATTTAGGGTATCAAACACAACCTCCCTATTATTTAGAGCACTGATTCAGAAACCCAGATGATAATAAAAATCACCCAGGAGGGGTTTAGAAGAATATAGATTTCCAGGTTTCCAGAATCAGAATTTCTAAGGATAGGATCAGGGAATCTGGAACTTTGAAAAACTCAATTGTTTTTTCAAATGCATAAATACATCAATATTTAATTCAAATACATAAACATTTAATTAAAGATTGTTGGGTACCAACAGGGAACAAAAGAGACTAAGTTCTTTATTTCATGGAGTTTGTATTCTAGTAGGGGAATCAGCAAATAAAATAGTTAACAAATATGTAATATGTCAGGTAGCATTAAGTCCTATGGGGGGAAAAACATAAAGCAGAGTCGTGGGGCACAGAATGTCAAGAATGCACATAACGTTTTAAGTAGGGTGGTCAATGAAGGGTGCTGTTTTTTCTCTGATTTCCACCACCTCCCCATTCCCACCAATTCATTCTCTGCCCATTTTCGCTTTGCTCTATACCTGTGATAGCCAGTCTCCAAGATGACCCCAAGTGATTCTCAGCTCCTGCCATTGACACCCTTGTGTGGTCATCTCCCACATTGACTCAGAATCCATCTGTATGACCAAGAAAATATGGCAAAGGTGACCGTGTGTGATTTTCAAGGCTAGGTCTAAAAGACATTGCAGCTTCCACTCTGACCTCTTTTCCCACTCTGTGGGAAGCTAGGTGCCATGTCAGGAGGACACTCAAGCAGCCCTGTGGAAAGGCCCACATGAGGAAGAACTGAGATCTCCTGTCAACAACCAGCATCATCTGGTCTATCCTATAAGTAAGCCACCTTGAAAGGGAAGCCTCCAGCCCTAAGTAAGCCTACAAATGACTGCAGCCCCAGCTGACACCTTGATGGCAATCTAATGTGAGACACAGGGCCTGAACCACCAAGATAAGCTGCCCCCACATTCCTGACTCACAGAAACTGTAAGACAAAATAAACATTTATTACTTGAAAAGAATCTCATCACTCTGATGCTTCGTTAGGTTTAGAAACCCAGGGTTTGAGCGTTCTTCTCAACCTTTTTTCTTCATAAGCTTTGACGTGAGATGAAAATTCACATACACGACACAAAGAAAATTTTTAACAGTGGCTAGTTCTGAAGAAGGAGACTGGAGTGTATCCGTGGGAGAAGTAGGAGTCTGTATATATATATATATGTACATCCCAGAGCATGTCTCCAACCCTACAAATAAGGTACTAAGCTAAGGGAACTAAAAAACTCAGGCAACATGAACAATCCAGGAAGGGGTGGAAGAATCCAGTTTCTATTATTAACAAGCATATGTGGTAGTGACCAGGTTTCTTTTAGACCCTCATAGCACCCTAGGCATAACTCTAGCTCTGAAAAAATGCTATGATATTTTAAGATTACATATCTGGACCTGACTAAGCTGAGCTATTTCCAAGGCCTAACTAGAGTACCTGGCACAAAATAGATGCTCATTAAAGCTTGCTGAAGTGAACTGAATAGCAGAGCCATCAAATTATGAGGACTAGGATACAGAATTAGGGCCAGACTGGCAATGACAGTGGTGTTGTGATGACTATAGACTAGAAAGTTGAGTTAGGGTTCTTTAAATGCTCCTCTCTTCTCAGCTATTATTTATCTTAATCCTAGGGGTTGGAGCCTGGCTGAAGCTGCAGGTGGTTAGCAAATGGCCCCCAAAGGGAAAGCCACAAAAGCTGGAAACCAGGTAGAGGCCTGACTGGTATATTAAGATACCTGAAGAAAAGATAGTGTTGGAATAGGTAAGGGCACCTACTCTATACCAGAATACAAGTAAGTATGTTAAAAGCAAGAATTTTCTAAGAATCTCAGATACTATGTTAAGTTTCTAAACTCCCACTGATTCTGATGATAAAAATTCTCTTCCCCAGGCAGCTCAGAAAAAAATCTTTGAGGATAATATTATTTTCTTACATCTTCCATTCAAATTAGTCCAGATTCTTGCGATGAGCAATTTGTAGCCCTTGAAATGTTAAGAAGAAGCATACCAGGCATCAGATTAGTGGTGTTCCCCAAAGAGGTAGATTGTTATACCTGCCCACCCAGACCAGCGTTTTCACTACAAACCAAATTGGGGGGGCGGGGAACCTCCCTAATTCCTGAGACAAGCACCATCAAAATGATTGAAAAATCTACCGTCCAAATCATTCATGTCAATACCTAGAGATGCTCTTCCCCTTCAGCCTAGCTGAGTGAAGAAGGCACCTCCCTGGAGATGGCAATTAGATTAAAAAGTCTGGAGCCTTCCCCTTGGTTACTTAAAATGATACTAAGTCCTTGAGCTAACTTAGATAGGTGGTAATGGTATCCAGGGGACAGACAACTCAGAAAAGACAACTTCATTACACTTTCTTTCCAGTTTACTTACTTAACGCTTTGAAAATACTTTTGTAAATTTTATTGAAGAGGGTGCAAGCTTTTTAAAAATGGATCAGAGAGCTCTCTCCTGATTTCAAATAGCTGAATGAAATTCTGCCAAGGGCTGATAATAACAATCCTTCTGTGTCACGGATGGTCAACCCTTACTTCCACCCTTTGAGCAAGCGTGAAGTTCTAATCAGTATAATGAATGAAGTAGTTATTAACATTTCGAAAAAACACCTGAAATTGCTGCTCTTTCGTGAATTATAGTGGTAGATTCTAGCTCTTTTTCTTTGGTCAGACTGCTCGTCCAGGCACTTTGTGATTAACAAGGCAGGAGGTTATTTACCAAATAGATAAATGAGGGGGCTGTTTACTAAAGAATTCACTCACCACCAGGAGCCTTCTCTCTGTGTTGAAAATAGGGTTTGATTTATACCCTTTTGACAATTACCTTCGAAGACTAAACTGTCAAGCACACCTGTATTTTAGGGACCATCCTATTAGTGATTTATGAACAGTAAACAAATGTGTAGAATATCCATTCCAGGTATACATACCTCAGATAACTTTAGCTCCCTCCCCACCACCCCACAAGTCGCTTAGCCTGGTTGTCTCAGTTTCCCGGTTGTTCAAGTGGGATAATGATACTTTCCTACCTCAAAAAGGTGTTTTCAGAATTCAGCAGTTAGTGAGCTGCTTCGAAGATGAACTGCCTTGTTTTTAGGATCTTTTTGCTTCTAGTCTGGCTTGGTTGCTACAGCAGTTAAACATATAATGTTGTAAATATGCCATGTTTGGTTTTCACAAAACCGTACTCTCTTGGAAACAAAATTTGCTTAAAATATTTTCCCACTTCTCTGCCTTTGGTCTGTGTGGGACTTGGGGTTAATTAGCATCCACAAGCTCCTATCTAAGCCTTTTCGAAGGACTAATTAACTAGTGTATACTTTGTCAAATTCTAACAAGAACTGATAAGGAGTCTTTTTACCAGGTTTTATTTTCTCTCAGGGGAGGATATATTATTTTAGCAAACATTTGTTTTTTCCAAGGAGACAATATTTGTTGATTTAACCCATGTTTACTAAGCACCTTTAAGGCCTATGCGGGATACGGAAGAATACAAAAGAAAAATTTTAAAAGGTGCTGATGGATCTGAGAAGGTTAAGCTAGTTATAAAAAATGGTAAACCACAAACATTATGCATATGTCTGAAGGAACTCTCCAGTAAATGAGCAGTGAAGTGGGCATAAGGTAACAGGCTTGACTAATGTAGAGGCCTTGCTTTGGATAGTAATGAACAAGATGATGTGTGTAGGATGGACTTCCGGAGGGATATATAAAGGGCTTAATCAGGAAAGGAGAGCTTAATCAAGGAAGAGGGTGGGGAAACGGGGAGAAGGAGGCTATAGGGAAAAGAGTGCTGGGCTGGGATTCAGAAGAGCTGGGTTTAGTCCTGATGCAAACTTCATTCTGCAGCTTCTTGCCCTTGGGTTGGTCACTTCCCCTCTCAAAACTTTAGGTCACCCCTCCACATTGCAGGGGTTGGGACCACATAAGGGACTTCCAACCAGGGCATTCTAGAATTTGAGAGCTTTCTCAGAGAAGTGAGTTTTAAATTTTAAATCCAGTCAGGTTCTCAAGTTCTCAATAGGTCTCATGGCTGAAGAGTGAAAGATTACAGGGGTGAGGAATGAACCTTCTGAAGGCCCCTCCATTAAAGCTCAGGACCAGAATAAGGAAACACGTCATGGAGAAAAATATACATGAGAGAAAATACTGTATCAACTCCATTAAATTGGGGCTTCCCTAGTGGCACAGTGGTTACGAATTATCTGTCTTCAAGAGTCCCCTCTTAGGGACTTCCCTGATGGTGCAGTGGTTAAGAAGCCACCTGCCAGTGCAGGGGACACAGGTTCGAGCCCTGGTCCGGGAAGATCCCATATGCTGTGGAGCAACTAAGCCCGTGCACCACAACTGCTGAGTCTGCGCTCTAGAACCCATGAGCCACAACGACTGAGCCCACGTGCCACAACTACTGAAGCCCCCCTGCCTGGACCCTGTGGTCCACAATAAGAGAAGACACTGCAATAAGAAGCCCGCACACCGCAACGAAGAGTAGCCCCGGCTTGCCGCAGCTAGAGAAAGCCCGCACGCAGCAATGAAGACCCAATGCAGCCAAAAATAAATAAATAAAAAATAAATAAATTTTAAAAAATTATGCAAATCCGTTAAATTTGGGGAGAGGTGGTATCATGTAGTAGAAAGAACATAAGCTTTGGATTTGACTAGACCTGGCCAAGGTTTGAATCCCAATTTATCCACTTGGTTATGATTTCAGGCAAGTTCCATAACCTCTCTGAGCCAAAACTTTCTAACTCTTAAATTGGAATAATAATACTATATACTTAATAGGCTTGTTTTGAAAACTAAATGAGTTAATCTGAGCAAAGCATGTTTTACCCACCTGGCTTGCCATAAACACTCAATAAATGGTAGCCATTTATAGCTCCCAATTACTGGAGCCCTGGTTTGGCTTGACTGTTTTGCTAGACAAGTTAGATTACGCAAAGGGGCCTCTTTAGCCCCTCCTTAGAGACGGAGCCTTTATCATCTTTAAATTGAGGGCCTCCGTGTCAGCTTACACAACAGCCCCTTCCCCCAACGCTTAGACTTCCTCCACTCCCCTCCCAGGAAACAGGTTTTGAGGCATCTCTGCTATTCTCAATTTGTCAGTATCTGGATTTGCCTGGTCCCAGTCAATCTAGATGTAGAGAGTTGGACCATATCCTTGTCCTTCAGATAGATGCCTGTGCGTATATCTGATTTAATTCCTGTCAATATCAAGAGTTTCACTGGATACTGAGGAAGCCACTTCCCGTACCAGGCAGTCCCGACCACCCTTCCACTCATTCACAGGGGCTTACTGGGGGCCTCTGCTGGGGTAAAGACTTTGGCTCTGTTACTCAGATATGTTAGGCAAAGATCTGTTTGGCGATTAGTTTGATTAGATAGGAGTTCCACACAAAAGGGGGCTTGTGCATTTATTGTAGTTACTGAGATTAAGGGAGCCAGGTACTGCTGTGGGAAGCTGCTTCATTGAAAAGAGAGGCCATTCTTTGATGTTGAGAGGCCCAGCCTTGCTCAATGAGAGAAAATGACTTAGTTTCCTTGATTTTGCAAAGCACTTGAAAAGCGCTTTAATCAACCAACCCCTTAGCTTGTCTTGTACAATGCTTGTTTGAGGGTGGGGATTTAAGTCTGCGCAGAGGAAGCAAAGCAGAGATTTCATTTTTTACTTGTTTCCCATGATCTCAGCGGCAGCTCAACTGACTCTCCGGCCACCCCTACCCCGGCTTTTGTTGTTTCTCTTTTTTCCATCTTTTACACTTAGTCACACGCTCTTCTTCCCCACCTCCCATGCTGGTCTTTTTTCCAAATAGCGCCTCTGTCATGGTCTACATTGATCTAACCCATACCTCTCCATGGCACTCACCCATTTTATTTATTTATTTTTGACACATGCAACCCCTCACCATACATACGCCTTGCATTCAAGCTCTTCTCTATATGCTTAGTTATTTGTGTGACTGGAAGAAAAGAAATTATATAATCCTAAAGAGTATAGGTTTGCCTTTGGGAGCTGTACTGTGCTTAATATCAGAATAGGAGTGTTTCTGGGACTTCCCTGGTGGTCCAGTGGTTAAGACCCCACGCTTCCAATGCAGGGGGTGCGGGTTTGATCTCCCGGATGGGGAACTAAGATCCCACATGTTGTGCAGCATGGCCCCCCCAAATTTTTTTTAATTAAAAAAAGAAAGAGGACTGTTTCTGATCTTGCAACAGCCAGCAAAATGAATTCGGAAGATGTTCTATGAGGAAGGCCTAAAAGTGTGAAAGCCTGAGAAGTGGTTCACTTTCCCTTCTCTCTGCTTTGTGTGTCCACTACTCTGTAGTGAAGGTGGACAGTGTCAGCCCTCAAACTGGTTCTAAAGACAAGCTTAAGCTAAGTGGAGTGGCTCCCTCCCTCCCCCATCCTGTTCTTCTTCTCCCTGTCTTTCATCTCATCATGTATGGAACATACTTGGCACTGGGCCTGGCAAAATAAATGATAGTTTAACCAACCCCTGGTATTTCTTTTCCCCTTTCCCTGCTTTACTTTTCATCATAACACTAGTCACCATCTGCCATACTATATATTTTAGTTCGTTTCTTTGTTGTGTCCTTTCTACACCCCCCCATACCCTCTCCCTCCACATACACAATGTAGGCTCCACAGAGGCAGGAGCTCGGGGGTTCAATGCTGCACCACTAGCCTGGCACTTGGTAGTTGCTCAGTGCATATTTGTTGAATAAAATAAGTAGCTTTTGTCTGCTCTTCTCTGGGTCGTTGGATTATGCGGACACTCTGCCGAAGATCCCAATGAGCTCACTTCTCCCAAGTGAGGAACTGCACTCGCCATCTCACTCTTGGTATCTATGGGAAGCTGAGAAATCACCCACCTCAACACCAAGGAGACAACAACCACAATGATAGCTCAAAGCTCTTAAGTCAGCTAAAAGTGCCTTGCTCTCAAGTGCAGGTTTTTGTTATCTAGATGTCCAGAGCAATGGATAAAATGAGACAGCATTTACCTAGAGAAGATAGGTCTTTTCCCAGAAGATGCATGATTGGGGGCAGTTTGGGAGGCTGGCTGAAACAATGGTGCAGAAATCTAAGAAGGCAATCAACTAAGCAAGGTTAGGAGAGAAGGCAGAGAGGGCTGAATTCTTGTTTCAGATCTGAGTGATTTCAGCTGCTCTTGTCGAAGGAGGGTGTTTTTCTTGCATAAAATCTCCAGCCCTGCATCTGGCCTTATTGTCTGTCTTGCTGTGCTTTGGCTCAGAGATGCTGCTCCAAATGGAAAACTTGCCCTTTGAATGGCTTTACTTGAAAACTTCTAATTTGCTAGAGCCAATTAGTTGTTGAAATTTCACAGGAAGTCAGAGTATCTCAAGGTTGAAAGTTTGAGAGGCATTTAGTGCAATGATTCTCAAACTGTGCTTCATGAATGTAAGTTAGGTACAGTCTCTTTCTTTGGCAATTAAAACACTGGCTGTTGCCAAGTGTTGGCAAGAATGTGGGAAAATGGTAGATCTCAGACCTTGCTAGTGGGAGTGGAAATTGATGTAGCCTTTTACTGGGTAATTTGGCAACATATGCCAAAAACTTAAATTCACGTACTCTTTGACCCATCAATTCCACTTATTGGAGATATCCCACAAATATACCATATTTCATTAATTCTAAGACGCACACTTATATTATAGATGTGCATTTTATCCATATCTTAATATTTGTGCAATTGGGATGCACCTTTGATTCAATGAAATACGGTACTTCCCCACATTCACAAGAAGTTACCATATAGATTTTTAGTATATGTGCTGCCGAAGCGAGCACTACCATATAGATTTTTATTGCAATGTCACTTGTAACAGTAAGATCAAGAAAAGCATAAATGTCCATAGATAGAATACTGGTTAACTAATTCACATTCATCCCAAATAATATCCTATGCGGTTACTTTAAAAATTAGGTTGATCTATATGTGATGATTCAAAAAAATTTTCTGAGGTATATAATTAAGGGGAAAAGTTAAGGTACATAATATCATGTTTAGAAAAACCTTTGTGGAAAAAGAAACCTGTTTTAATAAGATGCTGTATATGTATTCTGACATATATGTACAAATCTATTTTTGGTAGGCTGTGTAAACAACTGTTATCAAAGATTTCTTTTGGGGTGACGGTTGGCTAGTGGAAGGGTTTTACTTTTCATTTTGTACCTTTATTATACAGTTTGAATTTTCCTAATATGTTCCTGTGTTGCTGTGTTTTCTTAAAAACCAAAAAAGGTTTCTGAGAGATGAATTATGGTTCTTTTTTCCTTTTTTATACTTCTCTGTATTAAAAACACACAATAGATGTTATTTAAAAAAGGAAATCGGTAAGACAGCCCCTGTCTCAGTAGAGTTCTTAGTGTGATGAACCAGAGAACAAATGCTTTACTAGGTCCAATAATAGAGATTTGAACAAAGTGCTGGACGGGGAAAGCATGGAGGGGAAACTGATTTGGTGTCTCCAGAGGTGTCAGGAAAGTGTCACAGAAGAGGTGACATTTGAGCTGAGGCTTGGTAGAGCAGAGGACATGTGGTGGGAAGCATTCCAAGAAGAATAGACAGCACCTGTAAAGGCACAGTGCTAGTTCTAGGAGTGTTGGGAGGTTCCGTGTGGTCGGAGACTGTGTCTGTGGGCGAGCGAGTGTGGTGAGTAATGAGAACAGATGAGTGCATACTGTGTGCTGGACACTGGGCTAGGTGCTTTGTGTTTTTCACCTCCAATCCTTAGAAGGGTATTCAGGAGTGTATGGCCTTGAGAACATCGATGGTGGTAAGAAGAGCCCAGGGTTTCAACGTGAACCAAACTGGGTTCCAATGCAAGCAATTTAGTCTATCTGATCCTTCCTTAAAGAGTTGTGGTGAGGTTTTAGGGAAGCTGTATATAATGTGCTTGACATATAATCAGAACCTATACAAGTTAGCTGCTATTAATATTCTCATTCTTATCGTTCCTTCCTTCCCAAACCTAATGTAGTGCTGCATGTACAGTAGGAACTCAGTGAATCCCTGCTACTGAATGATTTATGAGAGAGTCAGGTAGGTGTATGGTAGGACATGATATGACAGAGCCCTCACCTCCTCGTCTCCTCCAGCCCTTAATACTATACAGGTCAGAATATTTTGCCTGAGAGAACCTAGTACATACCCTCTCTGGATATGTGAGGAGACAGAACTCCTACATCTAATAAAATAGGAGTTGTATTATTTCCCTGTGAAGCTGATCTCTCCCAAGGATTTTAGACTACATGGATGATAGAGAATAAAAAGTAAAAATGGAAAACCACCAATGCAAATCAAATTTAAGGCAAAGTCTGTTAGCTTCAATAAACAAGGCAGTGTAGGACCAACACCAGGACTGAAGCAGGCAGACCCTAAAACATGGCTGCTATGTCATGAGAATTGAAGCTAGAAGTTGAAAGTCCCCACTTTGTCATTTATTAGTGATGTGACCTCGCACAAGCCACTTCCCTATGGAGAAATAGTCCCTCTCTGCTCTCACCTATGAAATATGGGTTGGATTAGAGTTAGTTAGGGTCAGCAAACTGCAGCCAAATGTAGTCCACCACCAGTAAAGTTTTGTTGGAACACAGCTATGCCTATTCATGTGGTATTATCTATGGTCGGTTTTGCAGTTACAATGACACAGTTGAGTAGCTGTGACAGAGACTGTATGGCATACAAAGCTGAACACGTTTACTATTTGACCCTTTACAAAAAATGTTAGCTGACTGCTTATTGATGTGTAAGGTCTCTTCCACCTCTGACATTCTGTGATGCTGCTAAAGGCTTAATGCATGAGACTATTTGCAATCATTAGGTTCATCTTAAAAACCGTTCATAAAACTTGGAAATTTTCCAGAGGCCCCATCTATAAATTTGTTACTAACGCAACAACTCTTTTTGAAGCATTTGCTGTTTACTACGGACTGTACTGGTTCTGAGGTGCAATGGGGAGCAAAACCAGACATGATCCTGGCACTCATGGAGCTTACAGTCTACCAGAAGAGACAGTTTTTAACAGAACCTCAGCACATCTTTCACTTTGGAACGCAAAGCCAACTAATTATTTCATAGCTGGTTGATGACTGACCAGGTTTACCTATGGGTTTATGAACATCTTCATTCATTCATTTATTAGTTTGTTCATTCACTCATTCATTCCGTACATATTTATAGGGTTCTTACTGTGTGCCAGATGCTGGGCTGGGCTAGATACTGAAATATGCTAATGAAAAACATGGACAAATTTCCTGTCCTAGTTGACCTTACATTTCTATTGGGGATGATATATGTTAATCAAAAATCCACAAATAAATATATAATTTTCAACTGTAGTAAATGCTCTAAAGGAAAGGAACATGGTCCTAAGACAGCATATAACAAAGGAATATGCTCTAGACTGGAGAGGTCAGAGAATGATTTCTGAGGAAGCGTTTCGGCTAAAATTTGTAGGATGAGTAGGATTGATAATCTAGATAGTACTAGTGAGATCTGTTTCTTTTCTTGGTTGATGGAAATGGAGTTTGGGGCATCTAAATCAGTATTTTTCAAACTGCAGGTTG
This sequence comes from Neophocaena asiaeorientalis asiaeorientalis, assembly GCF_003031525.2. Taxonomy (NCBI): domain Eukaryota; kingdom Metazoa; phylum Chordata; class Mammalia; order Artiodactyla; family Phocoenidae; genus Neophocaena; species Neophocaena asiaeorientalis. Next base: position 1,965,977 of record NW_020171994.1, read on the forward strand.
AATGAAACCCATTCTTTTTTTTTTTTTTGATCAATTATATGGATCCTGACCAGCATTTGTTTCCTAATACAATAGAGTGGAATGGACAAGACAGGAGTAGAAATGAATGAAACTTTCGTATTGCATTACTGGAAATAATTGTTTTGTGAAGCTATGTAAAATGCATTTCTTACTGTGAGTCAGTCTAGAAAGTGGGAGCCACTGATCCAAAGGATCTGCCTTGACTCTGTAAAGTTACAGTTTATCAGATAACAGCTCTGTTCTTTAGTTGCCTGCCTTTAAAGGCAGAGGGATGTGTTCTTCAGGTCTGTTTCCTTTCACGTTCCTTTCAGACAAAGCATGACAATGAGTGAGAGAGCATAAGCCATCATTTACTGAGTTCCTACTTTGGTGCCGGACAGTGCTTTGTGTAAATTATACCATTTAATCCTCACAGCTATCCTGCAAGATCGACACAATTCATTATCCCCTTTTCAGTTAATGGTGCTTGAGGCTCAGAGAGGTTAAGAAACTAGCCCATGGTCACACAGCCAGTAAATTTTTCTTGCCTAAGTAGTTAGTAACAAGATAAATACAAATAAACTGAATTTGGTACTGTCTGAACATTCAACCGATAAGTTAGAAATTAGTCAAATTTGAAATGCTGGTTGAGAACCTCCTAAGGTATCACCTGTTTGATGATACAAGTTCTGTAGACCTTTCAATTGAGTCCATCTCTCTGTGTCTTCTCCTTTCTAGATAAAGTGTTTCTTAATTCCTGAGCTGCTTAGATGGAATTTGGACCCACTTAATTCCAACACGGCAAAACTCATTCTTTGCAACTGAAAAGAAAGCATCAGAAAGTATGACACTGATGCCACACCATCAGTCCCCTAGCCCTGCAAATCTCCAAAAAAAAGTCAGTAAAGAAGGGAAATTTGTGAATAATAGACTCCTGTAAGGTCACAGTAGGCAATAACAGAGTGATCAATTCTCCAGGCTGGGAGATACAAACAAAAGATGCACGGCAAGTGAAACTACAAAAGAAGGCCTCTGGGAGGAGACTCTGATGCTATCATTAAAAGACTCCAACTGGTTCCATTTAATTTTCTCAAACAAAATAGATTAGCAGGTGCCTCCTCATATTCTTACTCCAATAATTTCATTCTTCTTTAACATACAGTGAGAACGGAGGGGGCAGGGAGAAATCCTTCAATGACTAAATAGAAGGAAATTAATAGCCTTTTAGGTCAGAGAATTATAATTCTAAAGGCAGATTTTCCTTAGCCAGATAATGAGCTGCAGTTAAAGAGAAGATTGGAATAATGTGAAGATAATTTCACAAGTGCCCCTTTTCAGGACCCTCTGTTTTAAAGTGGCAATCTGCAGTGTGATGTGATGAAAAATTACTTTGGAGTGGGTGTCATAAAAACTTGGTTTGGCTATTGTCTCTAATCCAAGTTTGGATGAACTTCGGAAAGTAAGTTCACTTCTGTGAGCCTCAGTTTCCTCATCCTGTAAAACAGCAATGAAAACAAAACACCTGACGTAACTCCCGGTGTTGTTGTGAGGATCAGGTGACAATAATGAGTAAGAAATGTGTTTTATAAACTGAACACTTCTATAACAGTATAAAGTGTGAAGATGATACATGAGGTTCTTAAGAATTTACAATGGGAAGTCCAGAATCCTCAGAAGAGGCTTTGATGCAGCTAATAATGTGGCCTGACCTCATCTCTCTACCCTTCCCATTCGTGCCCTTACGAGACTTCTCTGCTCTATTTACATGGTTCCATTTGCTCTCCTGTGAATAAAACATTATCTTCGTGCCTCTGTTACTTGACTTATATTGTTCTTCCCGCCTTTTGCCCGTCCCCTTTTATTTAACCTGACTAGAACAGCCAGGAAATGCACCTAGCTTAAGAAGTGCTTCCTCCAAGAACGCTTTCTACATCCTCACTGATATTCAAAGCATGGTCCCCACGCTAGCAGGATCAGCATCGCTTAGAAGCCCATTAGAAATGCAGATTTCCAGGCACCTCCCAGACCTACTGAACCAGTTTATGATCAGGCCATCCAAGATGGCTCTTCCCTTGCTCTCTGTACATCCCCTGCTTTACCTATGCCCTACTCTCATGACTGACCTTCCCTCTTAATCATAGAGCCTAATCAGTAAATGCCTACGTGCTTTCCCCTGGCTCCAGCTAATGATTGTTCTAATCTTTAGATCAGAGCATCTCCACCATGATACCTTATCAAAGGGGGTAGTGCCCCTCTGCTAGTTTCCCTGGTAACCAATGAGCCAACCTAACGTCAATTGCCCCTATAGCTAGTAACCTTCCCCCTGCCCCCGAGTAGTGAAGACTGCCACCATGTCCTGCCCACTGTTGGCCGCACACGGTGGGGTGTCGCTCCAGGACCTTGCTTCAGACACGTAAGCTCCCCTATCCATTAAACCATTGATGTCTCTGTCGCTGACTCCGGGCTCTTTTTTCGGTCTTGAAGCTGGGCAAGTACAGGCCTTGTAGGCCTGCAGGATGCAGTCTAACGATCAGCTTCTGCATCTTAACAAACTCCCCACTGTGCATTACAGTTTGAGAAGTGCTGTCCTACACAGCTCCAGCCCTCATTTACTCCTCCCTTCTCTGAACTTCTAGAGCACTTGGGGTTGTCTGTCTTGTTATTGAATTGCTTCCCAGTTAAACTATTCTTTTCAACTTTTAGACTGTAAGCACTTGGGAGGCAGCTATTTATTTAATGATTTTGTATTCAGGAATCATTTTTTTTACCTGCTTTCAATTCCACAGAGGTTTCCTTTGTATAAGCCATTGCGGGTACAAAAATGAGTAAGATGTAGTACCTACCCTGAGGAGCTCAAGGTCTAGTAAAGGGGAGGATTCCTTCCTTCCTTCCTTCCTTCTTTCTTTCCATTCCTCAACGTTTTCCAAACATTACTCTGTTACATACACGACACTAGTTGTGGGAATATGAGGATAGGCAAGACAAAGCCTCTGCTTTTGAGTCTGGTGGAAATACATATGACCATAAGCAAGTATCTTTTTTAAAAAAATATTTTATTGAAATATCATTGATTTACAATGTTGTGTTAGTTTCAGATGTACAGCAAAGTGATTCAGTTGTACATATACATACATTCTTTTTCATGCTTTTTTCCATGATGGTTTATCACAGGATATTGAATATAGTTCTTTGTGTTATACAGTAGGACCTTGTTGTTTATCCATTCTATATATAATAGTTGGCATCTACTAACCCCAACCTCCCATGCCCTGTGTGATGAACCAGTATGTGTATAGATAGATAGATAGATAGATGATAGATAGATTCTATATTCTCTGTAATATTCCATTGGTTTATTAGCCTCTCCTTGACCAGTACCCCATGCCTTAATTCCTAGAATTTCATAATAAGTTGGAAGAGTGGTAACCTATGTCCTACTTTTTCAAGATTACTTTTGTATTCTTGCCATTCTGTATTTCCTATACCTGCACTGTCCAGTACGGTGGTGACTAGCCACAAGTAGCTATTTATTTATTTATTTGGTTGGTTGGTTTTCTGGGTTTTTTTTTATTGCAGTATAGTTGATTTCCAATATTGTGTTAATTACTGCTGTACAGCAAAGTGATTCCGTTATACATATATATGCATTCTTTTTTTTATATATTCTTTCCATTATAGTTTATCATAGGATATTGAATATAGTTCTCTGTGTTATACAGTAGGACCTTGTTGTTTATCCATTCTATATATAATAGTTGGCATCTGCTAACCCCTAATTATCCATCCCTCCCTCACCCCCCTCCCCTTTGGCACCCACAAGTCTGTTCTCTACAGAAGCAAGTATCTTTAATAAATGTTTCTTAATGCTGTAACAGTGTTGCCTCGGGAGTGCAGTTGAGTGATTAAGTGATTCCAGAAATGAGGAGGTAGGAAAGGCTACAGAAAGAAGTTAGGGTTAAATTTGGAAGTTGACTTTGAACCCCCAGGTAGAAGAGGTTTCCCACACAGAGTGAATAGCGCTCACATACACACACACATACACACACACACACACACACACACACACACACACTACACGGTATGTTTAGGGAATGGCAAGTAGTCAGGTGTGCGTACATCATGTGGGCTATGTGTGCATGCTGGGGAGGAGGAAGGCAGAGGCGGCTGGATGGCTGCAGATAAGGCTCAAAGTTAGGCTTGAAGTCACAATAGCCAGGACATGGAAGCAACCTAAGTAAGTGTCCACTGACAGATGAATGCATAAAGAAGATGTAGCACATATATACAATGGAATATTACTCAGCCATAATAAGAAACGAAACTGAGTTATTTGTAGTGAGGTGGATGGACCTAGAGTCTGTCATACAGAGTGAAATAAGTCAGAAAGAGGAAAACAAATACCGTATGCTAACACATATATATGGAATCTAAGAAAAGAAATGGTTGTGAAGAACCTAGGGGCAGGACAGGAATAAAGACACAGACGTAGAGAATGGACTTGAGGACATGGGGAGGGGGAAGGGTAAGCTGGGACAAAGTGAGAGAGTGGCATGGACATATATACACTACCAAATGTGAAATAGATAGCTAGTGGGAAGCAGCTACATAGCACAGGGAGATCAGCTTGGTGCTTTGTGACCGCCTAGAGGGGTGGGATAGGGAGGGTGGGAGGGAGATGCAGAGGGAGGGGATATGGGGATATATATGTGTAGCTGATTCACTTTGTTATACAGAAGAAACTAACACACCATTGTAAAGCAATTATACTCCAAAAAAGATGTTAAAAAGAAAAAAATATCCTAAACAACATGTATAACACTAAGAAACTTATGGGGTTTTTTTCCTTTCGTTATACAATGGGTAGTTCTTAGTGATTTTCAGATATTATCATCTCATAACAAGTGCTCAATAAAACTTCCTTGAATTGATTGTGGAAGGAGGGAGAAGAGTCTCTTCAAGGGGATAGGCAAACTGTCCTTTAATTTGCTCTGGATTCTGCAGTCTTGATTAGGATTGTCAGGAGCCTGCCATGATGGGGGAGGAAAATGTGCCCGACTGAAGAGAGCTCGCTATCCGAATTGTCAAGTCAAAGCACAACTTGAAGGCTCAGAACAAATTGATCTGAATAAAATGTGGGTTATTATGTCATTGAAACCCATACAGAATGTCTGATGTAGGTGAAGAGCCCTTGAAGGCCCCCTTTTTTCATATTCTTTTCCATTATAGGTTATTACAAGATATTGAATATAGTTCCCTGTGCTATACAGTAGGTCCTTGTTGGTTATCTATTTTATATATAGTAGTTTGTATCTGCTAATCCCAAACTCCTAATTTATCCCTCCCCTCTTTCCTTTCCCTTTTGGTAACCATAAGTTTGTTTTCTATGTCTCTGAGTCTATTTCTGTTTGGTAAATAAGTTTATTTGTATCATTTTTTTCGATTCCACATATAAGTGATATCATATGCTGTTTTTCTTCCTCTGATTTACTTCACTTAGTATGATAATCTCTAAGTCCATCCATGTTGCTGCAATTGGCAATATTTCATTCGTTTTTACAGCTGAGTACTATTCCATTGTGTGATACACACACACACACACACATATATATATATATATACCACATCTTCTTTATCCGTTCATCTGTCGATGGACACTTAGGTTGTTGAAGGCCCCCTTTACAGGTAACAGACTTGCAGGTGTCTCGAAAGTGAACGTGGAAGTACATGAGGTTGGAGTTGGGATAAGCTCACAGCTGTGAAGATGAAGTCTTATAGTTTGGGGTCTGGACACCCAGTATCTGAGCCTTGCTCTTCTACTTACTAGTTATGGGGTATGAGGAAAGTTATGCCTATGTTTGGAGGCTGAAAATAGGCCCCAGCTATTTTTTATTTTTATCACCTGCTTCCGTACTTGGGAAAGATCTTCCTGTATGAAACCACGAGCTCAGCTGGGGTGTTATTTGAAGGGTCATGCCGTCATGGGGGAAAGAGAGTAACCGTGGGCCATATTGCCACAAGGACTAGAGCTGAGATCAATATGTTGAAGCTACAGGAAATAAATTTCAGCTCAACGTGAAGGAAAGCTGTCTAGTAGTCTGAGCTCTCCAAAGGTACAGTAGGCCACCTTAAGAGGGAAGGAATTCCCGGTAACTGAAGTTATTCCAACATAGGCTGAATGTTTTTCAAACGCAGAAAGGACGTTGCAGAGCAGAGGTCCCCAACCCCTGGGCTGTGGACCACTAGTGGTCCACGGCCTGTTAGGAACCGGGCCGCACAGCAGGAGGTGAGTGGCGGGTGAGCGAGCGAAGCTTCATCTGCCGCTCCCCGTCGCTCCCCGTCGCTCCCCATCGCTCGCGTTACTGCCTGAAGCGCCCCCCCACCCCATCCGTGGAAAAATTGTCTTCCACGAAACTGGTCCCTGGTGCCATAAAGGTTGGGGACCGCTGTTGTAGAGGACATTTCAGCATTGGATTGGGAGGCCAACCATTTTGGCCCCATTGGTGGACCCTGAGATGCTCTCAAGGAAGCCTGATACTCCAAGGAATCATTGGAAAACCACTGGACCTAAGTGACCTTTACAGTCTAGTTTATTCCCATGTTCAAACATCAGTATATCTATAGATTTTACCCATTTATTCAAGTTCTACAGTCTTGTAATCTGCTTCTCTTTTTAATTTTTTTCTTAAACTTCTAAGTCGGGAGCTCTATGCTTTCTAGTAGACTGTATTTCTCAGGTCTCCAAAGGGGTCCTTGAGCCAAATGACCTTTGCCACTCCATGCAGGCAGAGAAAAGTTATTAGAATTATGTAATACATATTCTCTCGCTCTCTCTCTCTCTCTCTCCCTCTCTCCCTCTCCCTCTCCCTCTCTTTCTCTCTCTCTCTCCCCCTCCCTCCTCCCTTTTTCTTACAGACAGACACACACACACACACACACATGCACACAGACAC
>NW_020171994.1:1973010-1996684 GCF_003031525.2 Neophocaena asiaeorientalis asiaeorientalis
CCCCGGTCTGGGAGGTTCCCACATGCCGCGGAGCGGCTGGGCCCGTGAGCCATGGCCGCTGAGCCTGCGCGTCCGGAGCCTGTGCTCCACAACGGGAGAGGCCACAGCAGTGAGAAGCCCGGGTACCGCAGGAAAAAAAAAATCCCTTGGCTAAAATCAAATGCTGTCCCTGGAATGACTTAGTGCACTGGGCCTGGGAGAGAGGGCTTCCTCTCTTGGATGGCTGAGTAGCTCCTTTACTCTATTTACTGCAAGTGTTCATTGCTCTGGGGCTCTGGGATTCTTCAGGATGAAAGCCGTCTATAAATATTTGTTATTGTTACGATAACCAGTATGGCTTCCTGAGTGAGATAAATTTGTCTTCTGGCTTCTGCTTCTCATAGCTTCCTTCCCTATCCTTTTATTTCTCTCTCCAGCTAATTTTTTGTGTTAGAGAATCAATCTATTTGTGCAGTTAATTAAACTGAACGCAGTGTGATAGATGTTATCAACTTTTCAGGTTGTGACTTCTAAGGGATAAAGGCATTGAACCTGGGGGTTCATACCATAAATATATTATTTTAATCAACCAGAGGGGGAAAGAGCCTCAAAAACAGGATTAAAAGTGATAGCAGAAAAATAATTAAATATTACATGGAGAGGTCGTGGGGACTGGTTTCCACAAAATTAAAAATGGTAAATCAATGTTTGCAATATCCTGTAGACCATCATCCTGATAGCCCAGGCTTTCCAGGTTCCTATAGGATGACAGTCAGATCGTTTACCAGAAATACAAGACCTTCCTGATCTGGCCCCAGACTAGTTTTCCAGACTCATCCATTTCTTCTCTCTCCCATGAATCATTCTCATCCCTCCTTGCTTATAAAGTCCCCTTCCTTCCTAAATCACAACACACTGCTCCTTCAGGAGTTCAGTTGACAACTCCATTTTGAAACTGCCCTGACTATGTTTACCCTCAAACATCGATCTTTCTGTTCCCTCTTCTGAAATCCTATACACCTGTCTGCATTCTCATTTGGCACGTCATACTTTAAGGCAGTAAATTCTAATAATCTTCTCATGTGAGTCATTCTTGTCTCCCAAATATTAGCAGTTTGTAAGCTTCTGAGAGACAGAGCCTAGTACTGCTGCTTTAAATGATGTATCATTGTGTTCCTAACAGCACCACGTGCAGATGAGACACTAAATGAATCGGTTGAGAACTTCATGTTGAGGAGAGTTGTAGTTGAACAGAATGGAAAAGTGAGACTAATAGTTAGCATGAATGAAAGGATGTGGGGACCCAAGCAGTTGAACTAAAAGAAAAATGAATAGATCTCTGGAGTTTGGGATTATTTAACAGTTAGGTAAAGGTATTTGATGGTAGCCACCACACAGACCAAAACATCTGGTTGCCTCCAAATATCATTGGCACAGCTGTTGGGGTGCTTAGAAATACTTTGCTCTTGAAGTTAATGACTTTTGTCCAGCTGTGTCCAGTCTTCCAGTAGCTGCTCTGAATATAGCACTTCTGGATCACATCTGTTGACTCTACACAAGGAAGATATATACATGGGGGTTCTTTTATTTCCTTAACTCCAAATATGTTATGCAGGTAGTATTTCCCTGAAACTTGTACATCCCAAAGGCAAATTATGACAGCCTCAGTCATTTAATTTTGCTGAACATGTGAGCATTTGAAATAAATAATGTACATTTGCTCACTCGTACCTACTTCCCACCATGTTGCATTCCATATTGATACACCACTCCCCCTTCAAGCCAAGAACTTGTATTGAGTTCTGAAACACAGAACAGGTACCTAGTAGGCACTTAATAAATATTTCCAGGTTTGGCTGATTTAATTAGAGATCTGCTAAATAGAGTCTATAGGCTAAACCATCTGTGTTTAATTTTAAGAAGAAATGATTAAGGAGAGACATGATCATGAATCTCCTGGTACAAGGTAGAGTATTACATGGGTAGTGTAGACAGTTGTCCTCCATTACCTGGGAAGACAGGATAATAGGAAAAAACCTGCAATTGCAACTTGCTTGAGTTAGATAAGAAGACAAAATCAGCAGAGTGGTTTAAAACAAGGACTTTGGTGTCAGACAGATCTGGATTAGAATTCTGGATTTGGTCACTTGCTAGCTGTGTAGCCCTGGGTAATTCATTCTCTGGCCCTCAGTTTTTTCATTTCTCAAATGAGGATAATGATATTGCATACTGCATGCAGTTGGTTTGAGAATCAAATGAAATGATGCAGGACACTTGGGCATTTGCGGGGAGGTAGGGAGGGAGCCAGCAGAGAATAAGAGGTTGATACAAAAAAGGGAGGGAATCACTGATTAGCAGGGACTTGGAGATAGTATCTTTTGAATACTGTGGCTAGAATGCAGTGGATAAAGCTGCTTCCAGAATGGTTTGGGATTCTGTTCTGTCTTGAACCATGTTCAAACTATATCTTTAGTATAGATCCAAGCCCTAGCATTCTGAAGTTCTCTTCAAATGATACCCTCCCCCCGTGCCTGGTCTAGAAACACCACCCTCTGGAAAGGATCTGGACTCCTAACTTTCCATTTCAGCTACTTTATTCTACTCATACTTCAATTTATGCTGTATTGTCAGCTCATAGAATTCAAAAGGAAAGGATTGCTGTAGAAAGACTTCTGCTCTGTTATGTCTGCAGCCTCCCAAGGCGAAAGGAATATTGATTGAGTTCCATGATAACCAATAGAATGAGAAGATGAGACAAATTTTTAAAAGTAATTATCCATTGAGCTTAGGTCTGCTCAGATGTTATAGGTGAGGCAGAATGAATTCTTAGTGTTTTCTTAGCTCCTTTACTTATCAGTGTTCATGCTCCCATTCAGCATATGCCTATGCTGTACCACATGCTGTGCCCAGCACTGGAAATACAGAAATGAAAATATATTCTCCTGGCTCTTGAGGAACTCATAGTCTAGTAAGGAAGACAGACAAGAAAACTGATAGTTCCAAGGAAGAGTTCTAAGTGCTATGCATAGGGGTATGGTAGAAATCTGGGACACATGAAATAGTGTGGGAGGTATCAGGCAAGACTTCTTGGGGAACCTGAGTGCTAGTGATACTATATAAGAATATCCTTGAATCTGCTTCAGTCATTTGCAAACTTTGGTACTTTAACAACTATTTGTGACAAATTGTTTATATATAGCCTACTACTGTTTTTAACAGGTCTGTGTGTTATGACAGAAGACTATAAAATACCTTCTTAACTAGGGACCCTCCCAGTTCCTAGCTAACCCTATTCTGGGCCATCATATACTAATGGCCAGAGTTACTCTTCTAAAAGTTCCCAAGATGAGTTGGCGAGTTGGAATTATCCACAAGAAGGGGGAGAGGGAGAAGCAAAGAGAGGAAGGGGTGGCATTGCAGGAAGGAAATAACAGTGTATGGAAAAGGAAGGGGATGAAAGAGGGGAATTTTTAGTGAAAAAGGAGGTTGGTGAAAGTAACAAGAGAAGGTGGGAGAAGCAGACACAGAGGGCCTTGTATGCCATAGTAAGAGAGTTGGACTTCATCCTGTAAGGTAATGAGAAACCACAGAAGCAGCTGTATTTAAGAGTGAGGGTCACTGCATGTGTTGTCATTGATCTATCTCAGTGGTTGTCAGGGAGAGAAACTGAGGCAAGGGGTGCAAGTGGAATTTTACCAAATTCCAGGTTGGAATGACATTTTAGGGCCAAAACTGGCATGGAGTGAAATCATTTTATCATGTCTTTATTGAGAAGTCACCAACCTCTGGGCTAGGGACTGTGAAATAGCCAGTAGAGGAGGCCTAGCCTATCTGTTGCAGGTTTTTGGATCTTGTATAGTCTAGTTCCCAGGGTGTGTAATGATAAAACTCTACCAGATGTCTTCCAGCTCTAACATTCGTTTTTCTCTTGTCCCAGTCCTGTGTATTTTCAAGCTCTCTTCCCATCATTGTAAGCATTCACTGAATGAACTGTCTAGACTTCTCTGTTTGTATAGAGGTATGTATGTTCAGAATATAATATTAAAAGCATGATACAACTGAAAAGGAACAAAGGACAGTCTAGTATGAGGTGGTGTGGACAAAAGTATTTCAACTTCAAAACCCTTCTTTTTTTTCCTCCCTAAAAGGAGTTGAAAAGACGTTTCTACACTTTGTTCTTAATATCATGAGGACAATGAGTTAATGTTTACAGGCATTTTTAGTTTTTTCAGACAAAAGGTGCTACTTCGGCTTTTATTATTTCAGTAGATAAGTACTGCAGATGAAAAATTCCAGGGGGAGATAGCCTCATCCACCAGAGGGCACACAGCAGAAGCAAGAAGAACTACAATCCTGCAGCCTGTGGAACAAAAACCACATTCACAGAAAGACAGACAAGATGAAAAGGCAGAGGGCTATCTACCAGACGAAGGAACAAGATAAAACCCCAGAAAAACAACTAAATGAAGTGGAGATAGGCAACCTTCCAGAAAAAGAATTCAGATTAATGATAGTGAAGATGATCGAGGACCTCAGAAAAAGAATGGAGGCAAAGATCAAGAAGATGCAAGAAATGTTTAACAAAGACCTAGAAGAATTAAAGAAAAAACAAACAGAGATGAACAATACAATAACTGAAATGAAAACTACACTAGAAGGAATCAATAGCAGAATAACTGAGGCAGAAGAACGGATAAGTAACCTGGAAGACAGAATGGTGGAATTCACAGCTGCAGAACAGAATAAAGAAAAAAGAAAAAAAAATTCCAGGGAAATGAAGAATGATAGTTATACCCCTGAACTGACTTGTCTACGTTGATGACATGTTGCCAGATTCTTCACACTTATTTAATCAGACTGTTTTTTTGGAGAGGTCTTTAGGTAGGTGATGGAGACTTGGATTTATGGTTGTTGTTTATGAAGAGGGTTAATATTCCTACACTCTGGTATTTCCTGCCCTTTTTATGATTCTTCTGAATGTTTTATCAATAGAAAAGTTTAAGTCTGGGTGCTGAGGCACAACTCCATAGATCAAAGTCCCATGTTTTAAATCTGATTCAATATAAAGTGAGTTATTTCACTATTCAAACCTACCTGCTTCCTAGGGTCCCAGCTACTTGGGTTAGCCTCATAACTTCCTAGGTTGCTATGTAAGACTTTTCAGTGTGTGTTATGTAAATTTCAACTCTTAAGGATAGATTCTTATATTGCTTGGACACCTCCCCCTTGTATGGTTTAGGTACAGACTATGGAGCAAGATTGCCTACATTTCAATCCTAGTCATGTCATTTAATAGGTATTGACTTTTTAAAAAATTTATTTTATGGAAGTATAGTTGATTTACAGTGTTGTGTTAATTTCCGCTGAATAGCAAAGTGACTCAGTTGTATATATAGATACATTCTTTTTCATATCCTTTTCTATGATGGTTTGTCACAGGATACTGAATATAGTTCCCTGTGCTATACAGTAGGACCTTGTTGTCTATGCATCTTATATGTAATAGTTTGCATCTGCTTACCCCAAACCCCCGCTCCATTCCTCCCCCATAATAGCTATTGACTTTAAGCTAGTTTTGAAACCTCTCTTTGTCTCTTTGTCTCTGTATATCATGCAGTTTCCACCTATGAAAACTGGGGTTATTAATAGTATCCACCTCAGGGGGTTCTGGTGAGAATTATCAGTAAATGAATTCAACAGGTAAAGCATTTGAACAGTGCCTGTCACAGAGTTAATAATATTATTTGCCTCTGAAACTCTGTATTCACTATTTCCTCTCTCCATAACTTTCTTCCCTAAGCGATATTCATGACTGACTCTTTACATCATGCACATGTCCACTCAAATGTCATTCCCTCACAGACGCCTCCCCTGTCCACCTAATCTAAAGTAGGTCCCTCCCTGCCATGCTCTATCACATTGCACTGTGATTACTTCATTGTCTGTATCCACTCTCTGAAACCATCTGCTTTCTGTATTTACATATTATCTGAGTACTCTCCCTAGAACGTAAGCTCCATAAGGCCAGTGTCCTCGTCTGCCCTGTTCACCACTGTATCTGTATAGTAGTGCATAACACGTGGCAGAGTTCAATTCATATGTGTTGAACGAATAAACAAATACAGTTATTCTATTTTCTGAACCAAAATCCAGGCAACCTCTTCTGTCAGAGAACCTTTATATGTTTCAAAGTATAAGAAACAATTGGAAGATATACTTTGGATCCTAAAATACTGAAATTTCTTGTACATTTTCAATGGTTTAGGTGGGATAGAAGAGAGAATGTCATTAGCACTGGATTGGAAAATCCAAGCATATGATCTCTGCAATGCTGGCGTTTCCTACGGAGGTCATTGCAAAATGGGTACCTGATAATGTTGGTCACAGCCTCCCATGGGTCTCTCTGGATAGATCCTGACATCTCAATGGGTATGACCTTGCCATTTTTATTATATCATCACTAGAGAATTTAGCACATGATTTGCACACAGCGGGTACTCAATAATTATCCACTATATGAATGAATTTGCTTTTTTTTTTTAGCGTCACAACTTTATATGTCAATGAGGTGTGGAAAGATAAGAGACCACTTGCATAGGAATTTCAAGAGTTAGGGCTTATACTTGGGGGTTTGAGAAGTGGATACACTAACAACAGCTAAGCTCTTAACAGAGACTGTCTAACCCAGGCCCTGGAGAGTTCTCAAAGAGACCATTGTTTGGTGGTTTCAAGGTGGGCTCCCTCTCAAACTTTCAGGTTGCCATGGAGATGGCATGTTTTTCTTCCTAAATGATATTTGCTTGTAATCTCAGAAATCTGGTCAGCAAATTAGCACAGGTGATTTAAGAGTGGGGAGGGGGTGGCTATGGTAGCTTGGAGGTCTTGCTACCCTATAAAGGTCTAGTTTTTTTAAATGAAGTGAGGACAGAATCTAAAGAAAGACCATCCTAAAAAAAGGCTATTGTTGGAAAGCCTTTCCTTTCCCCTCTGATGAATGAGGATGTGTTAATATGAGGAAAGAGGGAAGGGTTCCAGGTCACAAGGTTCAAAGGTCAGGGCTGCAATATGCCTGTAATGGTTGTTGTCACAGAAAATAACATTTGTAGGGGGAAATGTGTGTTCAGAAGTTGTTATAGTCAGTGTCCTACAATAAAGCACTTATACGGTAGAAGTGAACTAAGCAGCCCGGAATTATTTCATGATGTTTGTTGGTTTCAGTTTATCTGAGTATATGCTTCTTGAGGGAAGAGACCGTATCTTAACATTCCTTTTGCGTCCTGTATAGCACCTTACCCTGTCTCATCTGCAAGGTTTCTCTTGTTTTCCCACTCCCTTGTATTAATCTTTCTGAATCACTTCTCTGATAGCTTTGCTTTCTATCCAAACATTTAATGGTGCTTCCTTGCCAATTAAATAAAATCAAACCCTTGAGTCTGATACTAAAACCCTTTCAAGATCTATCTTTCTAGCTTGCTCTCCCACCCCTTCCAAAATATACCCTAATCTCAGGCATCCTGGAGTACTTATCTTGCATTTCCTGGTTATTCCCTGTGCTTTGTTGGATCAATCTTTCCCACCACCCCTTCCCCTACCGAATGTTTGCTTATGCTGTTCCTTCCCTCTGGAATGCCTCTCCCTCACCCTATAATCTCTGGCTAATGAAATTCTTCCCATCCTTTAAAGCCCATTTAAATGCCACCTCAGTGGGAAGTGATCTTTTGGTGTTGCGAATTCCTTTAGCCTTTTCTCCTAATCTTCTTTTCATCCTCCTGAGGCTCAACACAAAGCCTCCATACAGGTATTCAAATATTTGTAGACTCATAAATGAACTGTAGGTTGATTCACATATATCCCAAGGCCGTAGAGGCAGAATTGACCGCCATCTAGCAAGGCTGGCCAGGAGGTATTCTGTATACTGAAGCCTGTTTTCTCATTGTCTTCCATGATACAAAGAGAAGATGACTTGGGGGATTGTTTGGGAAGTGATAATCAGGCAAAGAGAAGGAGGCTTACTTGACTACCACTGAGAAGGAATTTCTCGGAAGACCTGGCTTTTCACTGCCCTGAGCAGTACAACACAAGCCTTAGAGGGAAGGGCACTGGGACCAAACACTGAGGACTGTGGCCTTGTCTGGTCTTTCTTATTTCTTGCCACCACTACCCTGTGTAGCTCAGCCTGCCTGTCAGAGAACTCATCACCTCTTCAACCAGTGGCCTATCACCCTGATGCCAAGGAAACTATATAATGGGATTCCACAGGGAGGGAATAGATAAGAGGAAAGAAAACCATATATATTCCTGTCATTAAGACATTCTCATAAGGAACCCAAGTTCTAGCAAATCGCATGAAATGATAGACAAAAATTGCCTGCTACCTTGTTTAGAAGCAGTAACAGAGTGTAATGCCAATGACAGAGGGCAGTAAGCACATACCCTTTAGGGACCTTAGCATGGTGGCCCAAAGTACCTTCCATAAGTTTGATGCTCATGCTTTATCTTAAAATCCAGACCTGCTTTGTAGCCTCATCCATAATGTAACTGTGTTTGAATATTTAAACTAATGTTTGAGGGAATTTCCTGGCGGTCCAGTGGTTAAGACTCCACGTTTCCACTGAAGGGGGTGCGAGTTTGATCCCTGGTCAGGGCACTAAGATCCCACGTGCCTTGTGGCATGGCCAAAAAATGAATAAATAAATAAAATAATGTTTGAAGTTAAAGTTGGTGCTCCAGATACATGTACCAGGTTTATGCTGCTGTGGCTTTCAGGGACTACCTGGCACACCACTGAACATTCCAGAATATTCTCAACCTGGATTGGATTAGTGAGGATTCAGTGAGACAATACATAGAAAGCATGTAGCCCAGCGCCAGATAGATAGTAAATGCTCTCTACATGGGACGTGTTTGTGGTTAATTTCTCTCAGAATACGGTTTTTTGCCCATTAAGAGATTACTATCTTCCTCAAAGGTTTGTCACGAGGATTCTGTGAAGCATGGGTACAAAGCACATTGGCTCCCTGGTTCCTGGCAAAGTAAAAGTCCACTTTTGAGGGAAGCACTTTGCAATTCACACCTTCCAGGGTACAATGTTGGGTTGCATTCACATTAACACATTTTTAGAATTTGTTTCTATAGGTCAAGTGTGTCCCTCCCTTTCTATCTAGAAGTCCGCATGCATGCATGAGGGCACGTGTGCCGCACGCGTGTGCGCGCGCGCGCGCACGCACACACACACACACACACACACTCTTCATGACAGGCTCATGAATACTCCTCCTAATGCCTGCGTTCACCTAAGTCCAAAGCAAGGACTGCAGGCCAGAGGGTTCTGATCAAGATTCCTGTGTACCCAAAACCTTGCCATGTTGATCAAGGAAGACGAGGTTTTGTAATGTGATGTCAATTATCCAGGCAATTTTCAAAGGACGGAGTGCTCTCTGGCAGAAATGATCTCTGATTACAAGCCTCGGGCAGTGAATATATGGGTAGCTTGTTTTACTCTCTTGCTTCTGTGTATGTGTGTTTAGTTTCTATTTCTTGCTACCTGAAGAAATACAGCCTCAATGGTTTTTCTTTGCACATAGCATCACTATTTATCCCAGTTGGAAATAACTTTATTTTGTTGTTCTTGATTTTTCCCCTTCTTCCTGCCCTTCTACAAGCAAAGTCTCCTTTTCCATCTTGAAGCATCTGAGTTTAAGATCAACGTACAGTCCTGTGAGTGTATCACCATTTGGGATCTGTCACAGGGCAATACAGTCATGAACTTTAGCAATAGACCACAGGTTTTATTTTTATTTGCTCAGGGTGTGACTGTGAGACTCTTCCCAGCTCCTCTTCCAACACACACACACACACACACACACACACACACACACACACACAGTCATCTCCTTTTAAAAATACTCCTTATTTTTTGTCTTTTTTTTCCCACCACACCGCGTGGCTTGCGGGATCTTAGTTCCCGGACCAGGGATAGAACCCGGTCCCTCGGCAGTGAAAGCGCCGAGTCTTAACCACTGGACCACCAGGGAATTCCCGAATACTGCTTATTTTTATGTTTAAACCCTAAATTAAATTATACTGGTTAAAGGGAGACACAAGAGGGAAGAGGTATGGGAACATATGTATATGTATAACTGATTCACTTTGTTATAAAACAGAAACTAACATACCATTGTAAAACAATTATACTCCAGTAAAGATGTTTAAAAAAAAAGAAAGTTAATAATTTTAAAAAAATACTTTATTTTTATTTATTTAAACTGCGCCACCAGGGAAGCCCTACTTTATTTTTAAATTAAAAAATGCAGATAAATATAAAGAAGAAAAGAGCATCCCACCACCTCTCCCCCAAAATAGCCACTGTTAACATTTCTAACAGTGGGTATTATATCTTTCCAGAACACAGATTCATTTAATTTCAACTTAGTAATGAATAGTAAACTGTCAATAGGGCACAGTTCTTTGGGGGAAAACAGTAATGTGACTTGAAATGAAGCAAAGTCAGGGCGCTTGGATGTGCACCTGAGAGCTTATTGGGCGCCCTGAGGCTAACCTTGGCTGCAGCAGAATTCCTTGTGAAGGAAATGTAGAATTAAGTGCCAGAACAGAAGCCGTTTCAGAGGGATTGACTGTCCCTGCCCAGGCTCTGTAATGTAAGCAAAACTTTCCCTGCTCATTGCTGGCTAAAACCTTGAGTTCTAGCTTTCGAAAACGTAAGGGTTAGTTTTGACAGTGAACTCTCCGTGCTCTCCAGGCCCTCACTGCCCCCAAACTAGAAACAAAGTTAGTACTAAGTACCAAGGTCCTTTGAGCATCATCTATTTTTCAGAGACCACTCTTTCAAAAAAATTCAATTATAAGTGCTTTTTGGGAGAGTAGGATGTGTGGCAAAAAGACGTGAAGCTCAGTGTTCGGCAGGATTTAGTTGTTATGTATAAAACAACGGTGAATCATTTAAATCTTTCTTGAAGCTGTAGCACTTTTACTACATTGTCGCCACCCATCAGCATGTTAGGGCAATATATTTATATATAAAGATTTCTTTAGACACTTGAATTCTGTTTTTCACTCTTTCCACTTAACACCTACAGCTCTGGTTCTCAGACTGTAGTGTGCCTCAGAAACACCTGGGACACGGGAGGATTTAAGAAAAGGGTGTTTGCTCCCAAGTTTGTGATTTAGTAGGTTTGGGATGGGGGCCTGAGAATTTGCATTTTTCACAAGTTTCTGGGTGATGCTGTTGCTGCTGATTTGAGGCCCAGATTTTGAGAACCACTGCCCTACTAGAATGTATAGGAAGGATCCTATCCCAAAATATTTAGGGAGAAGATGAAACTGTAAATTATCCAAAGTACTCTTCTTGCTTTAGGTGAGTTTTTACAGAAAATTGTTGGACTTAGCTACCACCACACTCCACCACTCCATACATATTGCAGATTTTACTTTTCAGATCTCTCAACAGCATTTTCGTTCCAGAGTTCCTTTTTATCTACCCCTGTGCCTTCTAATCAACAGAATTGCTCTGATATTCGTGTTTCTGAAAAAATACAGTCTTCCAATACCTTCAGATGATATCTGGGCCTGTCTCTTTGGGAGAGAGGATTTCTGGCTCTGCAAATTATTAGCTGTAGATCCTTGAGCAAGTTCCCTAATATCTC
The DNA here is from genome assembly GCF_003031525.2 of Neophocaena asiaeorientalis asiaeorientalis. NCBI lineage: Eukaryota > Metazoa > Chordata > Mammalia > Artiodactyla > Phocoenidae > Neophocaena > Neophocaena asiaeorientalis. Next base: position 1,984,653 of record NW_020171994.1, read on the forward strand.
TGAACTGCAGTATCCACATCTGTAGAAAGGAAAAACCCCAGACAAACAGAAAAACACCTGGCTTGCCCAGGGAGTGTGAGCATTAGACAAGATAAAGCGTGTATGAAAGGCCTAGCATAGGGGACAATAAATATTAGGCCTCTATCCCTCTTTTATTATCTACATTTATACTGCAAGTGATGCTCTACCACTATTTCCAGTGCTGATTACTCTGTTATAGATTATATATATATCTGAGGGAGCCTAGGCAACATCTCATAGATATCTTAGCAAATCAAGTTTTCCGTATAGTTCTAAGGCATTTTTGTGTCAGGGACAAGCGGGAGCAAGTTTAATAATAATAGTTAGAATCTATTGGTGCCCTCTACTATGACTGCTGAGAATGATCTCATCTAATCCTAATAACAGCCCTATAATGAAGGCATTATTATTATCATCATTATTTTTCAGATGAGGAAATGGAGGCTCAGAGAGGTTAGGTAACTCGCCTGACGTCACACAGATACTAGTGAATGCAGAGCGAAGATTTAAACCAAGGGCTGTCATTCAATAAAAAAGAAATAGAGAAAAATAAACTAAGGGCTGTCATCTGTCCAAAGGCTGAAGCTCTAACCACTACCTCTTCAGCTTAGAATCATAAGCTGTCCCTGTCTAAAAGGGACCTTAGACATCATAGTCTGGTCCTCCCACTGTAGAGAGGAAAGAGCTGAGGCACAGGAAGGGGATCAAGATACTCCAGCTCACTAATGGCAGAGTTCAAACGTGGGTTGAACCCAACCTCTGCAGTTTTTACGGCAGTGTAGTTTTGCTTTCCTACAAATAAAAGTTTTCACTCCCCAGCGAAAGCATTGGACAAACAATGGCTCTGCTGAATTAGGAGGGGAAGTTAGATATTCCCATGTTTAACAACCAGTTCTCTATGGGAGGAGGGGAAAGCCCTGTTTTGTAGCATTTGCCAATTTTCATGGTATAAATACTCCCACCAAATCTGATTTCAAGCTATCACAGTGATGTCACTAAATGCATCGTTGGGAAGAGATGTGTACAGTCCAGAGTCTTGAGCTGACTTGAGCTGACTCTAGCATACCACCACCTCCATCCTTGTAGAGAATGACAAACCAAACCCTGGGTATTGTTTCAAGGTAAGATTCCAAGAGTCAAGAGCAAAAGAAATGAATGTTTCTTATATGCCAGGATTCTAAAATTCAATAGAATTGGTATTCTGGCCAACTCTTCTTTGAGAGTTTAGGCCTGGCTCTATTACTGATATTGAACCCCTGTCAAGGGCCTCTTGTGACTTATTTATAGAATCTTTCCCCCCCCCCCCAAAGGGTACAGGAATATATTGTGTCATGCTCTATCTTTAGAAATGCAAATCCCTTTTCTCAAATGATATCTTTGAGATTGAGGACAAATTAAGGCACTTATACGTTGTTTGTTTGTTTTTATTTTTGAAATAAAAAATCTACAACAGCCAAAAACCCTTTTAAAATTTAGAAAATAACCTAAGGAATATATGTTTATTTTCGGAAATTTAGAAAATACAAACAAACAAAAGGAAATAGGTTAGAGACTCATCTGTTATTCCAAGAGCCAGAGATAAACATGGCTAGCATTTTAGTGTGCATATTTCTAATTTTTTTCTCTTATATGCAGATAGATTTTTTTTTTTCAGAAATGGCTCTACTGTAAAAGAAATCCATTTACAGAATGAAAAGATAACCACAGATTATTATCCTCCCGGTACAGGTCCTGCCACTCTATTTGTATTCACGGAAATGGTATGTTAGCTATATTTATGTTGATGTTCTACACGCATTTGAAGATAATATTACTAATGGGGATTGTTATCTGTGAGTACAGATGGGGCTCAAAAGACCAGGGTGACAGTCTCAGCCCTTTCCAGTCTGTAGACCACTGTACACACAAAGACTGTTTTTGAGTTACAGTTGCAGCTGTGCTGATAGGGTGGTTGATTGGGACTCTGCCTCCGAGACCTCAGGTCATCCTGGAACTCAGAAAACAACCCCCTCCTGCACTCCCTTATTGCTGTAGCCAGGCTGGCCTGCCTGCTGCTTGTTTCCTGCTGCCTGCAGCTCGGCCCCATTGTTTGAAGTGGGGCTTCAGAGCCGCTTTAATGGGTTTTCTTCTGCCCTCCCTGCTTGGGGTTGCCTCACTGCAGCTCACCATACAACAGTCTGATCTGGTATCCTGGGGCCATCCATCCTTCACACATGTCCAGCCCAGTGGGGTGCTGTTAGAAATGGAATTTGTTCATTCCCTCTACTCAGTCCTGATTTTAGTGAAACAATACCCTAGAAAACTTTACCGGTCATAATAACAATGCGAGATCATTGACTCTGGGAAATTAATGTTTCTTTCTGAAATAGATGCTCATTATTAAGTTGGGGAATAGGAGCCAATCAGAGTCGCCGAAACGTAAGGTAAAGGAGCTGACCTTTCTGGAATCTTGGCTTTTGGCTCTTAATCTCAGTTGTGGATTTTCTTGACAGATCCTCTTCTCCCATGTTCTCTGAGTTTGATTCCCTGCCTGAAGGCCACAGTTGAAAGATGGATAACCACAACATGTTTGGGGAAACGTAACTCATGATTAGGAGTTGCTTAAAGTTGTGGTAAATTGCATATATAGAAATGGGTGATGTTTGATGCATTTTTGCTGACATTTTTGTTCTAATGCATCATTATTGGTGAGGTAGACTGTCGGGCTCCTTCCAGCGAGACGAAACCTTTTTAGCTGGGAAAACAATGTGACCAAAGAGAACCCAGGCCTCTGGACAGTTTGTGAAAGACAAAGTAGCTTTTAGTTTCAGAGGAGTGAAGAGTACTAGCTGTGTGACCTTAGGAAAATCACTTCACCTGTCTGTGCCGCAGTTTCCTCCTCAGTAAAAGGCAATAACTAATATATGCCTCGTAGGGATGTCACAAGGATTAAATGAGACAGTGCACATGCAGTGCTTTACACACAGTGCCTGCCACAGAGTAAATGCCCATCCAATGCTGACTGTTTTCTCCAGGGGGAAGCCAGTGTCCTCATAGCCCTAGTTGTAAGGTAGCAATCCCAAGACAGGGAGTCAGCTGACCCTCCAGTTAAGTGTCGGTGCCATGGAAGGGGGAGAGTGGCTCCTTGTTTCCCTCTATTGTGTTGCTTCGAATCCTTGTGAATCACAACATTTAAACCTGTAGTTCTCACCCTTGGCTGCACATTGGAATTGCCTGCAGAGCTTTAAAGACTACAAGTGTGTGGGCCGCACCTCCAGAAATTCTGATTTCATTCATCTGTGGTGGCGCCTGAGCAGTGGGATTTTTCAGAGCTCCCCAAGTGGTGGTAACGTGCATCGAGAGTCGAGAACCACTTGATTTTAGGCAGATGCCGCACATCTGTGATAAAGATGATGAAAATCAGCATCATACCACTGAAGGCAGCAGAGTGCCACTACAGCCACTGCTGCCACTGCAGCCTCGATCACAGATTCCTCCCAAATCTCTTGACCCAGGGCAATAATCACCAATCCACGGAATCCGCATTGGCCCACCTGTATTTACCAGATGTCACCCCTAGCCATACTGTACCCCTCTCCGTTTAATGTGTCCAGTGTGCATAAGGGAGGACAAAAAAGCTCACACCTGGCCTTGTGATTAAGTTGAGTAAACATATGACAGTAGCCTAAGAGTTAATCTCATTAATGCTGATCTCCTATGCTTGGGCTGTTAGCTGTTGCTCAGCTTTTATTAATTTAGGCTTCAACATGTATCTGCCTTGTCCACAGTTCCAGATGGTGCTATAACTCATGCCCTTCTGTCAGTTCCAGAAGATGACTACATGTGTTTTATTGAGATAAAATATAATTATGCCAACTTTCAACTCTTTTGGTAATTTTGGCCCATTTGTGGATGATAAGTGGTAAAATGCACTCTTCATTATTACACACTAAAAATCATCTGAAAACAGATTTGTTTGGTTAATGAAGTCTCATGGGATGGGAGAGATGAGGAAGGGAATATAGTACTTGAGGTTTTTGTTAAGTATGGATTACAAACAAATAGGACAACTGTTGTTTGCTTGGAGGGCTCAAAGCCAGGCAACAAAAACTTACCTTGAGAGGGCAGCAGTTAGGAACATGTCTCCACCCTTTATGATTTTGATGTATTCTAGCTTGGTGTAGACACTTAATCCAGGGTGGGACATATTAGTAATATAGGCACAATCATCCCGCCACCTACCCCCCCATGGTTAGTGTTCATCTGGGTAACAGGCTCAGTGTGCAGTTAATTTCTATGTAAAATAGAAATATAAATCATCACTCAAATACTGGCATTTCTGCCTGGATTCCTTCCTGTAAAAGTCTCATTGCTCTTTTTTTTGCGGTACGCGGGCCTCTCACTGTTGTGGCCTCTCCCGTTGCGGAGCACAGGCTCCGGACGCGCAGGCTCAGCGGCCATGGCTCACGGGTCCAGCCGCTCCGTGGTATGTGGGATCTTCCCGGACCGGGGCACGAACCGGCGTCCCCTGCATCGGCAGGCGGACTCTCAACCACTGCGCCACCAGGGAAGCCCAGTCTCATTGCTCTTGATGGAGGAAAATGGATATGGTTTTTACACAGGGACATGATTTATGAAGCAACTGAACCCCAAAAAGCCCAGTTGCATATAAATTTACCAATTTGAAATCAGATGATCTCGAATCAGAAACAAATGATGGTTGATCATATAGTATGTTATTAATTTAAAGCATTCTTAGGAGAAAGAACATTCACTGGAAATGAATTATTGATAATATGGCTTTTAATGTGTGACTTAAGTTGCTGAAGAAAAGTTTAAAGTATCTTTCAGAAATGTTAAAAATAATGCCTTTTGGAAGGGACTTACTGCTAAACCTCAGCAAAATTTAAGTTTTATCTTAAGTACAAATCTTATATATTCCAAGATCTTCCCCAAAACTCTGATATTCTGCCAAGTAGGATGAAGAAAGCAGAAGGGGAGGATAGTTCCGTTTGTTTTGTTTTGTTTGTAAAGCTGTTCCTCTTGTTTATTTGTGGTGGCCAGGAGAGAGGTCCTGGGCTGCTTTGTTCTTTATCTGGGATCACTACTTTACCAAATGAAGGGTTTCGAAATCCTTAGTCTGCTCCCTTGAAGTGAAAAGCAGAGGCAACTTTTGCCTCTAAGTACACTCTAAATGGAAACTAATGTTTTGGGTGTTTCAAGGGGCTGACTTTAGACACAGAGCTTTATCGTGGAACTTTTAATGCAGATCTGAGGCTTCCAGAAATATTACTTTTTGGAATGGAGTTGATTTTATCCTTGGAGTTTGATTAAATGGATGCAGTACATACCAGCTACTGTTGGCAAAGTGGAGCTTTACAGATATAACTCATGAAAAAGAAAACAACAGAAATCAAGCTATTGTATGTTTTTAAACATCTTTATTGGAGTATAATTGCTTTACGATGGTGTGTTAGTTTCTGCTTTATAACAAAGTGAATCAGCTACACATATACATGTATCCCCATATCTGCTCCCTCTTGCGTCTCCCTCCCCACCCTCCCTAATGAGTAAGTCAAGCTATTGTATTTTATCCCCACCATTTGGTAATAGACAGTTAAGGTTTCTAATCAATTTCACTATTGTTTGATTGGACCACCTTTTGTTAAGGGCTAGATAGTTTAAATGGCAGCAACTTAACTCTCCCCAGTCCTTGCCCTCCCCCCACCCCACCCCTGCCATTTTTGGCTTTTTACCTCTGCAGCCAAAAATAACTGGTAAATTATGTTCATTCTCATCCTAATTTGGAATGGAAGGATAAAACCAAAGTTTTACTGCAATCTTTTTGGTGCCTCAATCACTTCTGGCATTCAGTCACTCTAAACTTTTAGTAATGCTCTGGTTTCTATTTCAACTAAGAGTTAATTCATCAGTGAAATCAAATCTCAAAGCCAGGTTCCCTTCCAATCGCCAAATCCTGTTTATCTCAAACCTATATACTGCTATACTGCTATGGCTAGGAATATTTATTGTTAGATAGTGTTTTTGTTAGGTTTTTCTTCTTGAAAGAGAGGGGCTGTTCTATATGCAGTAGTTTTCATTCTGTAGTTAGACATCCTATCCAACCAAAAATGAACCTTTAGAACCTCAACCTCAATTTTTCACTGCCCTAGATTGTTATCTATGCCTCCCAGATAATGCTACACTGCTGTCCTGCTGGTTTATATGGTATGAAGGCAGGAGCCATATTTTAGTGGCTTACACATAGCAGATGTTTGTTAAACTGAATTGAGTGTACCTTGTAGTTTATGGGAACACTGACAACCCCCAACCGTTGTACATATATAGTAGGTGCTCAATAAATCTGGGGTAATTATGTTAATAGTGTGTTTTTGAATTGAAAAAGGATAGGAAATGGAGAATGTCCTTGCTTAGAATATAATTTGTAAATAAGCATGCGTGTTTATGATGTATCAACTGGGCCTGTATGTGCTTTGCTTAGAAAACCAGATTACTGCTAAAGTATTCATATTCCTAAAATTTTAAAGTTTAGTGCAATTTAAATCAAAATTTTCAATACCTTTAAAAAATTTATCCATAAATATTTCAGTGTGTATCTCTAAAAGATAAGGAGGCTTTTTTTTAACACAACTATAGTACTGTTATCACAACTGTAAAAATTACCAGCCATACATTTTAAAAGTTAGATGTTCTTAACTATCACCCAAAGTTCCCAGCTTCTACCTACTGAGTACTTCTTGCTGCTCTCCTAGTCCACCTTTATTTTGCTTCTTCTACTCTGCTCTTTTGCTTACTCAGAAAAGAGAGCCTCATGTGGTTTTTGATGGAGTATGACCAGTCCTTCTGAATCACCCATTGTGGTGTCTTGGGCTTGGATATTTTTTCAGTTAGACTTCTCGGGGTTGGGGAATATGAGATTTATTATGTGTGGATACTAGGCCAGGCACATGACTTATCTCCTTTAATCTTGACAATAACCCTGCCAAAGTAGATTTCATCAACAAATACCTGATAGTTGAGTTTTTTAAGTCCCTTTCGAACATTGGATATGAGTCTATGTAGGTGACCTGGACAAGGCAGAAAGAATAATAAAGGAAGCCAATGACCATTTATTGATTACTTGCTATGAACCAGGCACTATACTAGAGGCTTTTTAATTCTCAAATAACCCTAGGAAGTAATTATTCTAATACCCAGTTTATAGATAAAAAAATGAAATTCACAGATATTAAATATTTTGCCTATTTTTCAGACCTTTAGTTCAAAAATCTGAAAATCCTAAAGGCATGAGATATGGGTGTAGTTAGTTGTCTAGAATTAGAAAGGAACTAAATGTTCTATGTCTGCTCTGCATGATTTAAAACATCTCCCCAAAACCCTATAAGATATGTAGCATTCATCCTCAATTTAAAGATTAGGCTCAGCAAAGTTAAGTTACCTACCCAAGGCACACAGGTAATCAGGCAGCATAAAGGGAACCTGGATCCAGGTCAACCCTGAAACTTGTGCTTGTCCCCTTGCCCTGTGCTGCTATTTCTCTGGTTACTGCTAAATCTGAACACACAGAGTTGTCTTTGTACCTTACTTATGGCAATTAACATGTGTTACTCTGTATTCTGATATATGTATCACAGTCCATTGTATTTTCAACTGAATGTAAACTCCATGAGGCCAGGGATCTGTCTTTTTGTTTTGTTTTTGTTTTTTGGCCGCGCTGCACAGCATGCGGGATCTTAGTTCCCCAACCAGGATGGAACCCGCAGCCCCTGCAGTCTTTTTGGTTCACTGATCTATCACCAAGATCTATTGGGTTGGCCAGAAAGTTCTTTCGGGTTTTTCCAAAAGAACTCTTTGGCCAACCCAACAGAACAATGCCTGATACACAGTTGGTATTAAATAAATAATTGTTGAGTGGATATGTATGATTTTGCTCCCTTGAGATATACACTTCTTGAGCATAAGTGAATCTTACCAAATTATTATCATGTATGCTAACTCTAGTGTTAATATAAATTGAAAAAACAAGACCAAGATTTATAGGAGGTGTCAGGGAGTAGAGAGAGGTGGTCCCCAGAAGAGGCTGTGACACTTTGAATGAGGGAAAGAAGAAAAGGGAAAACTGCCAGGGAAAGACAATGAGCTTCCCTCCCTCTGGAGAAACCAGTGAGGGTTAGCAACCTGTAAGTCTTAGCTTGAGAACAAGCTAGAAGGCCTGCTTAGGAGGCTAGGGGGACGCTGCAAATCACTATGTGGTCTCTGGAAGCAGAGTGGGTCTCATCTCGGCCTGAGTTCCCATAACGTCACCCATCCAGACCCTCACTCTCATCCCCCGGCAACTTGGCCTGTGGCTGTGAAAGGAGATCAACATTTCCTGCCTGCTTCCAAGATTTGGTGGGTACTTCAGGGGGAGCCGGGGAAGAAACAAACTTCAACCCCATTTGGGGGCCTTAGGGGAGGCAAAGTCAGTTCCTTCAGGTCAGTTCCAACTCAGTAAGCTCAGAAGCTGGGAGCAGAGAAGTTACCACCTCCAGCACGGGGCAGGAACATGGAAGCCGGTAGATGGTAAGGGAATGGTGGGAGGGGGGTGATAGAAAGGATAATACGGCATGGAAATTCTCATGGTCCTGACACAGATTCACCTAACATTTGTGTGCACTGTGTAATCTTGTTACTTATGCCTCTTAATGCAACCTTGTGGAATAAATAACTGTTTTTATTTCAGACATCCCCAGGAATGCCAGGAAAGGAAGGCAGGCCTAGACCAATCTGACTGTATTCCACATAAATAACGTCAAATTGCACGGATGCAAGACCCAGACGTTACACATTCATTTCATTTGTTCTTCCTGCTAATCCTATGAAACAGAGCAGTCATTCTGATCCCCATTTTCTAGATGGATAAGCTGGGTAGCAATGAGGTTCATTGGCATGTATGGCATGTATGTTCAGGGACATACTTGCCCAGTAAATACTGAATGATCTGTTTGTAGGAATATTAATCTGGTTTTGGTATGTTGGATATAAAAGAAAAGGGAGAGGCAGAGGGCAAGGTGATATTGCAAAACCGCTGCAAATATCTAGGCAAGAGATAAGGAGCCTGCGCTATCACTGAATAAATTGTTCCCAAGTCCAGTGGTAACTTCTGTCCCTCTTATTATTGAACCTCTCATCAGCTCTCAACAAAGTTGTGTATTCTCTTCCTTCCTGTGTGGAAGTGCTTTCCTATTCCAGTGGCTCAGCTTCCTGTGACCTCTAAATTATGTAGTGCTCTAAGGCTTGACCCTAGGCCCTCTTTTCATTTCTTTGTACCCTAATCAGTCTTAAGCATTTTCATGGCTTTAGTGATCTCATATATGCTGATGATTTCCCAAGTGATAGCTCTAGTCCAGACCTTAGCTCTGAGTTCCGGACCCACTTTGGCATTCATTCATTCAACAAGTATTAATCAAGTGCTTGCTATGTGCCAGGCACTCTTCTAGCCACTTTGGTTTCACCATGAAACAAAACAGACAACAGCTTTTACTTCACTTACATTAGGAGAGGAAACAGACAATACATACAATAATTAAGTTATATAGTATGCCAGAAGGTCAGAGGTGCTATGGTAAAAAGGAAAGGTAGAGCAGGGTAAGGAGGACTGAAAGTTCTGGGAATGAAGTAGCAGTATTTAAATAGGGTGGACAGGAGAGGCTTCACTGAAAAGGTGAGATTTGAGCCAACACTTGAAAAAACGAGAAAATTAGCCTTGTGGATATCTGGAGGAAAAGTGTCCCAAGCAGAAGGAACAGCCAGTGCAAAGACCCTGCAGTAGGAGTGTGGCAAGGAGGCCAGTGTGGCTTGAATGAAATAAATGGAAGGTAGAGTTTTAGGTCAGCTTAGAGAGTTTAAAAAGGGAGGAGGTAGGTCATATAGAGTCTTGTAAGCCATTGTAAGGATTTTAGCTTTTATTCTGGGTAAAATGGGGAGCCTTTGGAGAATTGGGGGCAGGGGACAGACATTATAGACTTAAATTTTCAAAGGATGACTGGCTATTGTAGGAAGGCAAGAACAGATGGAGGAAGACCAGTTAGGAGATTATTGCAATTGAATTGTCTACTTGATAGCTCTTCTTGGATGTCTCAAAGGAACCTCAAACTCAACAAAAGACATCCCCCTCTATTCTCCCCACAAAACCCCAACCCGGTCCTGCTCCATTGTTCTTTATGTTAATGAATGGTCCTACCATCCACCTAGTTGCTAGAGGAGAAACCTGCATACCATCCTTGATTCCTTGTGTGTGTGTGTTCATATATATACATATGAAACACTGCTGTATGCCAGAAACTAACATTGTAAATCTACTATACTTCTTCAATAAAAAAATAATCTGTTCTAGGGACTTCCCTGGAGGTCCAGTGGTTAAGACTTACGCTGCACGGGGTACGGGTTTGATCCCTGGTCGGGGAACTAAAATCCTACATGCTGTGCAGTGTGGCCAAAAAAATAGAAAAAAAATTGTTTAACTATACAAAGCTAAATATGAGAATCGTTCCCCTGTAAGCTTCTGGCCATTTTTCTCCTCTCATGGCCTTCATAAAGCGGAGCTATTTGTGTAAATATACAAGTTTGATCTGCCCTCCTGTCTACTCCCCTCTATTAGTAGATTTTAAGTAACTGGAAAAGAAAGGACTCTATTTTTTAATGAACTATTTCAGATATTTATCATTCCTATGCATGTCTGTTTTTTTTTTTTGTTTGTTTTTTTTGGCTGTGTCTGGTCTTAGTTGCGGCACACAGGATCTTCATTGCAGCATGTGGGATCTTTCGTTGTGGTGCATGGGCTGTTCATTGTGGTGCACGGGCTTCTCTCTAGTTGTGGTGTGTGGGTTTTCTCTTCTCTAGTTGTGGCGTGCGGGTTCTCTCTTTCTCTAGTTGTGGTGCTTGGGCTCAGGGTGCGTGGGCTCTGTAGCTGTGGCACACAGGCTCTCTAGTTGAGGCATGCAGGCTCAGTAGTTGTGGTGCATGTGGGCTTAGTTGCCCCGCAGCATGTGGGATCTTAGTTCCCCAACCAGGGATCAAACCTGCGTCCCCTGCATTTCAGGATGGATTCTTTACCACTGGACCATCAGGGAAGTCCACTATGCATGTCTTTATACTTTTACTACATTCCTCAAAAAAATAGAATATTGTTTTACATATTTATAAACTTTATGTAAATGATACATAATTTTACAGCTGTTTTCATCCAACATTATGTCTTAACATTCAAATATGTTATAATTCCATTTCTTTCATTTTAACTATTATCTAGTATTCCATTGTATGCATATAATCATAATTTGTGTATCTTTTTGGCTATTTTTTTTTTTGGCCATGCTGTGTGGTATGCAGGATCTTAGTTCCCTGACCAGGGATCGGACCCGTTGCCCACTGCAATGGAAGCACGGAGTCCTAACCACTGGACCACCAGGGAATTCCCTCTTGTTGGGTATTTAAGTTGTTTTTCTATTTTGGGATAACACAGACAACCATTTTAGGAAAATTTGGTGATATTTAGTAAAAGTAAAATGGATGGACCTAGAGGTTGTCATACTGAGTGAAATAAATCAGACAGAGAAAGACAAATATCATATGATATCGTTTATGTGCAGAATCTAAAAAAAAAATGATACAAATGAACTTATTTACAAAACAGACTCACAGACTTAGAGAATGAATTTATGATTACCGGGGGGAAGCGTGGGGGGGAGGGATAGATTGGGAGTTTGAGATTGATGTATACACACTGCTATATTTAAAATATATAACCAAAAAGGACCCACTGTATAGCACAGGGAACTCTGATCAATATTATGTAACAATCTAAATGGGAAAATAATTTGAAAAAGAATAGATACATGTATATATATAATTGAATCACTTTGCTGTACACGGAAACTAGCACAACATTGTTGATCAGCTATACTCCAATATAAAATAAAAAGTTAAAAAAAATTGTATACTAAAAAAAAAAAAAAAAAAAATTTAAAACT
>NW_020171994.1:1996754-2010884 GCF_003031525.2 Neophocaena asiaeorientalis asiaeorientalis
GCAAGTCCATCCCTAGATACATACACTAGATCTACACTATCCAATATGGTGGCCACAAACCATATGTGGCTATTTAAATTTTAATTAATTTAAGTATCAGTTCTTAAGTTGAACTAGCCACCTTTCAGGTGCTTAATAGCTACATGTGGCTAGTGGTTACTAAATTTAACAGCGCAGATATAGAGCATTTCCATCATTGCAGAAAGTTTATTGAATCCCCCAGTGTTGCCTTGGAGAATGACTTTATCTGCACATGCCCAGTATACCACGAACATAAAAAGCATCTGATATCTACGGAATGAATGAATGTGAAAATATTGCATTACAAGGCTGTATATGGTAAGTGTTAAATGAGTTCCAGGAAAAATAGCTAAACAAGTTTAGAAGGGGTGGGATTTGAGCAGAGTTTCAGGGTCCTGTGCATGAGTTTGGAGGAGAAATGAGCAAGGTGTTTATCCAAGGCAGTCAAGTGCAACATAGCAAGAAAAGGAGTTGGAATCATTATTGTGGAGGAAATCAGATAGCTCAAAAACAGAGAAGCTGTAGCAAGAATAAGATCCAAGGCAAGACTGTGAGTGGGGAAAATGAGTCATGAGGTCAGAAGCCAAAAAGATTAAAAGGAGGCCAAGAGGTAGAGTGCAAGGCAGGTCAGAGAGAGCAGTTCAGGACAGAGGCTGTGAAAAAATGTGAAGATCTCTGAAGCCTGTGTACTCCTGGCTTTGAGATGAAAATCTTGTTGTTTCCTGAGCAGATTGCCATCACCCACAAGAGGGGAGGCCTGTCCACTTTTAGTGGAAGCTATGGTTAGGAGAGGGTTATCTGGAAGAATGTGGAAGAAGATTAGAATTTGGGTCCCATTACAAGTAGCTGTGAACATTTGGAGGTTGGAGGATGGGGCCTGGACTAGGCTGCTGAGAACAGCATTCTGAGAGAGTAATTACTCTGGAAAGAGTAAGAGACAGGGAGGGAGCAGGTGTGGTAAAAGAAGAGCAGATCGAAAAGGAAAGGGGGATGAAAAGGGCAAGGGTAAGATGAAGCAGAATACGAGTGGGGGCATTTTACATGTCTTAATATTGGCTTTCAATTAATTGTAGGGTTCTTTCTAGAAATTCAAAACAAAACAAAACAAAACACAGGAATGCTGTGTGAGATTCGCAAGCCATGGGTCTGATTCAGTTAGAAAGTACAGTTCTAGCCCCAGGCTCTCTGAGTTGCTCTGAAGTCCACTCCTAGTTTTCCGGAAAGCTTCTCCCCGGAATCCACTAACTTCCCCAAGTCAGAGGTAGTGATGAAAAAATTCTGGTCCCCAACATTTTTGGCATGGAGGGGACATGTGTGTGGCCACAGGGGAAGTTGGCTCTGAGTGGAAAATCAGAGACAGCCATTTGAAAGTGCATGAGTCAAGCAGGGTATCCCACGTCGCTGTCTGAAATCTTGTGAAGCTTAGCTTGACCATAAAAATCCTATCTCTCCTCCCACCCCTCATCCTTTCACATGCTATAGATAGTCCAAACTCAGTTCAGATTTCCGTTGTTATTTTCAAAACTCAATCAGAGTAGTACCTACCTTCAAAACAAAGAAAGATATAACCAATTCTAGGACCAGACGAAACAAAGCTCTTTTATAAGCTTGCTTACAATATTGCAAACTCATTTCTAACCATGGCTTTTGAGGACCAAAGCCAATGACAGAAGAGCTAGACACAGTGTACCCGAAGGGGAAACAAACCCATCTGACCTTAGGAAAGTAAGCATTCAAGTGGAGATTATGCATTACGAGAGCAGCCAACTGTCTACCAACAGTGGGTTTGCAATCACAGAAATCTTTCTCAATGGCTTTCTATACCCTCTAGCAACATTGTCAGAGGTTTGGATTCCTGAACAAGACCAGTCTGAAAGAGCTGTGTGTGTGCATTGCTAATTCTTTACAAAGATTACAGCTCTTTGATTCCCAAGGCTATTTCTTGTTCTGATTCCCCTATTTCTTTCCACCTCATGTAACTTCACTCTTCAGCCTCAAATCCCTGTGCCCAGGCATGAGCCAGTCTACTGAAATATGGGCAACTGTCTTGGCATGCATGGGCAATCAGATGTTTGAAGAAAATTGATGAATACCCATGTGTCCAAGAGATCCATGGGGCTTAGGGAATTAAAAGGCTTATTCTTGTGGTTAAACACTGGGAATGCCATCTCATTCCCGTGCACTGATTTCTCTATTATCAGCTGGTAAGCCACAAGCAGATCCCTTGTTCATCTGCCAGGATGCAAACTAGCCCTTCTTTCAAGTCCCACTTTTGTTCTCAGGCTTAGGAATGCTGCAGTTATTCCAAAAGGAATCTGGCTGGCACAGTTAATTGGACTTATTAGGTCATAATTACAGTATCAGAGCATCAGCCTGCATTTTTCTGGATGTGATTATTGACGCTTCCTAATGTATATCTTTGGGTCCTGATGCCACCACTTAGGATCCAATGGTTGAACTGATAGAAAACTAGCATATAGACAACTAGGCTGAAGGCTTCCCTGAGCCCTAAGTCTATGAATAAACTGTGTCCTTAGGAAGGAGTTTTGGGAAAGCACTTGATAATCATAAATACTAATGTATGTTGAGTACTTGCTATGTGCCTGGCACTATGCTTACATTATCTCATTTATAATTTTTTACTTTGTTTTCTAAAAAATTTTATTGAAATATAGTTTATTTAAAATGCTGTGTTTCAGGTGTATAGCAAAGTGATTGATATACACACACATATATATATATATATATATATATTCTTTTTTTTACATTCTCTTCCATTATAGGTTATTACAGAATATTGAGTAAAGTTCCCTGTGCTCTCCAGTAGGTCCTTGTTGATTGTTATCTACAGTAGTGTGTATATTTCAATCCCACACTCCTAATTTACCCTTCCTCCTCCCCTTTCCCCTTTGGTAACGATAAGTGTGTTTTCTTTGTCTGTGAGTCTACTTCTGTTTGCTAATAACTTCATTTCTATCATTTTTTTAGATTTCACATATAAGTGATATATTCACAACACACAACAAGCGGAGGTACTATTATTAATATCCCACATTTACAGATGAGCAAACTGAGGCTCAGGGTGGGTAAGGTAACTTACCCAAGATTACACAGCTAGTGAACACAGAATTGGAGTTTACTCCCATGTCTGTTTTGATTCAGAACATATGCTCTTAACTAGTACACTACATTTTCTCTTCTTGAAAAGCGTCTGTCTGCTCCTTGCTTCGCTAGTGAGAGCTCATCTGATTTTAATTTGTTAGAAACTAAAACGCAGTAGAATAAACAGATGTTTCCTTTCTGATGAAGTGATGGATTTTATTGTCCTATTTTACATGTCACTAATGGGTTTGAGGCAGATTGTTCAAATTTGTAGGTCACGCATCAGAAGTATTTATTGGGCATCTATCATGAGCCAGCACATGTTGGGTGATCCAAAGACGTGTAAGAAACAGGTATTACCATCAAGAAGTGTCTTACCAGAGAAATAAGGCTAACCCACAGGAACCCCTCCGAGAACATATACATATGTATGTATAAAAAATAATACTCCAGGACTTCCCTGGTGGCGCAGTGGTTAAGAATCCGCCTGCCAGTGCAGGGGACACGGGTTCAAGCCCTGGTCCGGGAAGATCCCACATGCCGCGGAGCAACTAAGCCCATGCACCACAACTACTGAGCCTGCACTCTAGAGCCCACAAGGCACAACTACTGAGCCTACATGCTGCAACTACTGAAGCCTGTGTGCCTAGAGCCTGTGCTCCGCAACAAGAGAAGCCACCACAATGAGAGGCCTGCGCACCGCAATGAAGAGTAGCCCCCGCTCGCCGCAACTAGAGAAAGCCCACGCGCAGCAGCGAAGACCCAGTGCAGCCTAAAATTAATTAATTAATTAATTAATTAAAAAAATAATAATACGCCAGTTCAGGTGACATCTCTAAGTGCTATGGGAGACAGTGAGGTGTTAATAGAAAGGACACAGGCCTAAGAGCCAGAAGGTATTGTTTTAGGAACAGTCATGCAATGTTAACTTTTCATATTAATTTTAAAATAAAGTGGGCTTACCTGGGTCATTCTGGGTTTCTTGATTAGAAGCAGAAGACGAGAAATAATCAGGAAGTCTTCATGGAAGGGCGGGTCACATTCGAATTGGTAGGGAGGAGGGAGGAGACTCCAGGTCCCAGGAAGAATCAGGAAGGGACAGAAAGAGTTATGGCAAAGAGAGGAAAATGAGCCCGGAGTGTTGATGGGCCAGCAGAGAAAAGACACTTAAATGCTTTACGGGGCACAACCCACAATTAGACACAGGGAAAATCAGGGACCAATGGACTGATTAATTGATTGATTTTTATTGTGGTAAAATACACATCACGTAAAATTTACCATTTTAACCATTTTAAACCATTTTAAAGTCTACAGTTCAGTGACATGAGTACGTTCACAGTGTTGTGCAACCATCACTACTATCTTATTCCAGAATTTTTTCACCATTCCAAGTGGGAACCCCATACCCATTAAGCAGTCCCTCCTCATTCCCCCCTCTCCTCAGCCCATGGCAATGACTAATCTCCTTTGGTATCTATGGATTGGCCTATTCTGAATATTTCATGTAAAGGGAATCACACAATATGTGGCCTTTTGTGTCTGGCTTCTTTCACTTAGCATATTTTTAAGGTTCATCCATGTTATAGTATGTATCAGAGTTTTTCTCCTTTTTATGGCTGCATAATATTCCATTGTGTATATATGTGTGTGTGTGTGTGTGTGTGTGTGTGTGTGTATACCACATTTTGTTTATTCATTCATCTGTAGATAGACATTCGGATTGTTTACACCTTTTGGCTATTGTGAATATAGCTTTCATGAAGGCTGGTATATAAATTTTTGTTTGAGCGCTAGCTTTCAGTTCTTTTGTGTATATAACAAATAGTGGAATTACTGGGTCCTGTGATAAACCTATGTTTAATTTATTGAGGAAATGGCATGCTTTTCATGGAAATCTAGCATAGTGGTTTAAAACAAAGGTTTTGAAGTTTGAGTTGAATCCTAGCTGTGCTATTTACTAGTTGTATGGTCTTGAGCAAGTGATATAACCTCTGAGCCTCAGTCTTCTCATCTGCTGAATATGGTTGCTTGGGGGATTACATGGCATATACATGCAAAGCACTTTGCACAGTGCCTGGCACATAGTAAGCACTAAATACATGGCAGCTACTAGGAATACCCTATATAAGTCTCACGCTAAATGTGATGTATAGTCGATGTCACAGATAAGTAGAGGCACAGCCCTTTTATTGACTTTGCCACTTACCCCTGCACCCCCTTGTAGAACTCTGGAAGTGATCTTAATCTCCAGAGAAATGAGGTATGCTGGTTTCTTAACACCTCAATTTTTAACTATGTAAATTGTGTGTACACATGTACAGATATGCACACACACATACATACATACATACACACATATACATATTAATTTTTCTACTCAAAAAGTTTCTTTAAAATGTCAAAAGCCTGTGTGTTTTTTATATAAGACACTGTCCAAGAAGAGACAGTGTACTAGTTAAGAGCATGTGTTCTGAATCAAACAGATGTGGGACTAAATTCCAATTCCATGTTTCCTAGCTGTGCAATCTTGGGCAAGTTACCTCACCCCTCTGAGCCTCAGTTTCCTCATCTGTAAACATGGGGATATTAATAGTACCTACATTTGTTGGTTTGTTGTGAATGTTAAATGAGATCATGCAAGCATAGTGCTTGCCACACAGCAAGTTCTCAACCCTCTGTCTGTTGCTGCAGAAATACCCATGACATTGCCCTTCCCTGCTTTCCCACACCCTCCAAGCCATCGATGTGGCCCATGGGAGTTAAAGAGTCAAGGGACTTTAGCCAGATTGGAAAGAATATCAAATGATCATAAAGATTCTTTCCAAATGAAATGAAATTACACCATAACAAAAGCAGCTCAAGACTCTATAATCTCAAATGTATCTTTTGAATTTCCTGCTTATGATTAGTCTCTTGGCTGGAAGCTGTATTTTTCTAAGAGGGATTAACGTTCCACCTACACAGAACAGAATCATATAGTATTTGTGCTGAAAGGGGAAGGGGCAGTGAAAGTAATTAACATCCATTGTACACTGTGCACTCAGTTTGTCTTATTCGATCTGTATAACAACCCTGTTGTGAGGTAAGTATCCATATTCCCACGTTGCAGCTGCGGAAACGAGCTCAGAAGCAACTTGCCCAGGGCTAGTAAGTGTTATAAACCAAGATCTGAACCAGATCTCTCTGAAGGCTTCAATTTACTATACCACATTTGCTTTAAAGAATGTCTAAGATCTTGTTTTGCTGTTGGTGAAGCAGAAACCAAGAGAGGTAAAGTGAGTTACCCAAATTCACTTAAGCCAGTTAATAGTAAAGAAGGGACTAGAAACCAGTTCCAAGAATGCCAGCTCACGTTACTTTTTTGACTCTAAATGAATGAATAGTGTAGTGGCTCATCAGTTAAAAAATGATTAAAAGATTGGAGGGAATCTGAAAATAAATTTCATCTGTACCTTAATTACTCCCATTTCATGTTTCACAGGCTTTATTGAAAAACTGTTTTGTCCAGTTAGAAATAAACCAGTGACCTGTGTTCCCAGATGCCTGTGTGCCCACTGCATTTGCTACTTGATATTCAAAAGTAGATATGCAAATGTGGGCAGTCCACTGATTTCAGTTCTATTTTATAAACATGTATTAACCACTGTGGTGGTTAATTTTATGTGTCAACTTGGCTAGGCTATGGTGCCCACATATTTGCTCAAACACCAGTCTAGATATTGCTATGAAGGTATTTTTTAGACATGATTACATTTAAATCAATAAACTTTGAATAAAGCATACTACCCTCCATAATGTGGGTGGGCCTCATCTAATCAGTTGAAGGGCTTAAGAGGAAAAGACTGAGATCTCCCAAGGAAGAAGAAATTCTGCTTCCAGACTGCCTTTGGACTTGAGACTGTAACATCAACTCTTCCCTGAGTTTTCACGCTGACAGCCTGCCCTGCATATTTCAGACTTGCCGGTCCCCATTGTATGAGCCAGTTCCTTTAAATATGTACAGACAGGGCTTCCCTGGTGGCACAGTGGTTGAGTCCGCCTGCCGATGCAGGGGACACGGGTTCGTGCCCCAGTCCGGGAAGATCCCACATGCCGCAGAGCGGCTGGGCCCGTGAGCCATGGCCGCTGAGCCTGCGCGTCCGGAGCCTGTGCTCCGCAACGGGAGAGGCCACAGCAGTGAGAGGCCCACGTACCGCAAAAAAAAAAAAAAAAAAAAGTACAGACATATGTACAGACGTACATACATGCATGCATACATACAGTAAACACACACACATCCTCATAGTTCTGTTTCTCTGGAGAACCTTAACTAATACAGCCACCTACTAACAGTACTAGGCTCTGGGAAGATAGAGAAGAGATCTCTGTACAAAGAGATTTGTACAATGTGGCAAAATATGGCAAAGCACATTGACAAAGGTAGGACAAGGTAGGAAAATAAAGCCACAAGAAGAGTACACAGGTGTATTTCCTGCTGCCCTTTACACCTGCTAATAATGCTCATGGCACTCAGACTTTGTCTGTAAATGGACAATATACTTAATTCTGAAGGAGAAAGTTTGCCACTAGGCAAAAATAGATTCTGCTTCTCTCTTTAGGCTATTGTTTAAATCTATTGATTGAATTTATTAATTCAGTAAACATGTATTGAATCTTGGCTTTCTACATGGTGTATAATGACAAAGTGGTGACGATCTAAGAAGCCTCAGTGTTGCCAGAGCTTTTCCCTAATACTGTCCTAATCTCTGGAGCCCAGGTTAGGTATGGAGAAGTTGCTTGATGTCACTGTGCAGTGAAAACCAGGCACATGGATGCTCCTGGTCAGCGCATTTGTCTCTCTGACAACTTGATTTGAGCCAAACTAGACAGTGCATCTATGGGCTGGGACAGTAAGCTGTCCCCCGGCTCCCACCTCCTGGTTTTCAGGACTGCCTCTTCAGTTTTCAGGCTCTATCAGTGCCTAACTTGCACGTAACACCCATCAGAAAGGCTGGCCTGGTATTTTAGGGAAGACCTATGTCCTTAAAATGTGCTGAATTCCACTTATGCCCCAAAACGCAAGCTCTTCTCTTACTCCCTGCACTGGAGTCATTTACAGCCTTGGGGGAGAGAAGACTAATTAATGTCCATAAAATACTTGGAGAACCATGCAAGGTAGCATGTGAATATTTTCAAAAGTTTGTCTTCTCCCCAGTATCTGAGCCAGTACCAGTCTTATAGAACTTAAGTGAATGTGTCTCACTGGCTCAAGTGTGAGCTCCCCAAAGGCAGGCTTTGTCCCATTCCGCTTTGTATCCATACAATTTTAGACCTGACTTTCTCTGCTCAGATCTTTAATGTGAGTGTTCCTCAGGCCTTTTCCCAAGGACCTCTTCTCACCACGCACAATGTCATTCCTGCACAATTACATCTTTCAGCCCAAATCTTTCCAAGCTCTAAGTACATATATAGCTGACTACTTAGATATGTCACCCTGGCTTTCACAGTTTCCTTAAATTCAGTGTGTCCAAAACAGAACTCATTCTCTACACACACACACATATTGGTCCTATTCCATGCTTCCCCATCTCAGCAAATAGCACCACCATCCTCCCTGTTGCTCAAGCTGAAGGAGTCACCTTTGACTCCTCCATCTCCCACATCTCATCATTCACCTTCATCCGTCCATTCACCAGTTCGGAAACCTAAATTCCTTTCCTAAAATCCTTTCTTTTTTTTTTTTTTTTGCTGTACGCGGGCCTCTGACTGTTGTGGCCTCTCCCGCTGCGGAGCACAGGCTCCGGACGCACAGGCTCAGTGGCCATGGCTCACGGGCCCAGCCGCTCTGCGGCATGTGGGATCTTCCCGGACCGGGGCACGGACCCGTGTCCCCTGCATCGGCAGGCGGACTCTCAACCACTGCGCCACCAGGGAAGCCCCTAAAATCCTTTCTTATCGAAAACTTCAAGTATATACAAAATAGAATAGTACAGTGAAACTCCTCCCATGTACCAAGTGCTCAGCTTCAAATTGACCAGTTCAGGCACTCTTGTTTCATCTATCCCCACTTCTCACTCTCAATTATATTGAAACAAATTCCAGAGATCATTTGACTTCATCTGTATTTCATTATGTATCTCTTAAAAATAAGTCACGAAAACATCCAAAATCCCATTATCACACCAAAAACAAAATGAACAGTAATTCCATAATATAATCAAATAGCCAGTCAGTGTTCATATTTTCTCATTGTTTTGCTTCCTTACATTTGAGTGTCCAAATAAAGCCCCTACATTATGATTAGGTAGTAAGTCTCTTAAGTCACCTTTTCCTGTAACAGTTGCCCACGGTTTTGATTTGTTGGTTGCCGTTTCCTGCATTTGCTCTTGCATTATTGTAAAGCATTGGTAGTTAGATCTAGACACTTGATCAGATTCTTTCTCTCTCTCCCTCCCTCCCTCTCTCTCCAAGACTGTTTCATCATATTTCATCAGGTCGTATTTTATCCTTCCCATCAGGAGGTGTAAAATGTCTGCAATATATGCTTGTTTCTCTGTGATGTCAGCAGTTGTTGATATGCATTGCCTCAATCCTTTACCTCATAGGGGCTTGCAAATGTTGATTCTGTAATTCCATCTTTTATTTTAGGGGAAACATTCCTTCACTAATTCTTACGGTTACCCTGAGTTCATTTAGTAAAGGCAGGATAAATGCTTGGTTCCACCACCACTCCCCGCCCCCGTTTATTTTTCTACCAATTTAAAAAATACTTAATTCTCTAGCATCCTCCAAAGATGACTAGTGAGGGGTTTTTGTTTGGGGGTCTGGAGGAGAGTACCATTATGAACTCATGGAGTTTTAAATATTTTAAGCATTTCATTCACTGCAGTTATCATTATTGATATACAAATCATCACTTACTTGGCCAGTGGAAGTGTATTCAGATTGGCTTTTGAGTCCTTTTGAGTACCCTAATAGTATTTTTAACAGCTTTACTGAGGTATAATTGACATACAGTAAACTGCATATATTTAAAGTGTACATTTTAAGTTTAGACATATGTATACAACCGTAAAAACATACCCCACAGTCAAGATAATGAACACATTCATCATCCCCAAACGTTTCCTCATGCCCCTTTGTAATCCCTCCCCTCACACTTTTGCATCACCCCCTGTCCCTGGACAATAACGAACCTGCTTTCTGTCACTATAAATTAATTTTCATTTTCCAGAATTCTATGTAAATGGAAATAAAGAATATAAATGCTTTCTTACTGGCTTCTTTTACTTAGCATATTTATTTTTTATATTCATTTATGGTATTGACTCTATTATAGTCCCTTAGGAGATACGTGATTTGCAAATATTTCCTCTCAGTCTGGAGCTTGTCTTTACATTCTCTTAAGAATGTCTTTCAAAAAGTAGAAGTTTTTAATTTGGATGAAGTCCAGTTTCTCAGTTTTTTCTTCTTTACATCAAACTTTTGGTGTTGTATCTGAGAAATCTTTGCCTAACCTAAAATCTTTGTCATAAAGATTTTCTCCTATGTTTCTACTGAAAATTTTAAAGTTTGGGCTTAAATTTAGATCTGCAATCCATTTTAAGTTAATGTTTGTATATGGTGTGAGGTACGGATCAAGGTCCTTTCCTTTCTTCTTTCTTTCTTTCTTTCTTCCTTTCTTTCTTTCTTTTCTTTTGCATAGGATATCCAGTTGTTGCAGTACCATTTGTTAAAGTCTATCCTTTATTTACTGAATTGCCTTTGCCATTTTGTTGAAAATTAATCGGCCATATATATGTGGGTCTATTTCTGGACTCTCTATTTTGTTTCATTGGTCCCAATAACACACTGTATTGATTGCTATAGCTTCATAATAATACTTTAAAAAGTCAAGTCCTGGAAGTCTTAAAGTTTTGTTTTTCTGTTTCAAAGTTGTTTTGGATATTCTAGGTCCTCTGTATTTCTGTATGCATTTTAAAATGGCATTGAATCTATGATGACCAATTGGGTAGAAATCGATTTCTTAACAGTGGCTTTCCATTTACTTAGGTCTTCTTTAATTTTCTCTTCAATTAAGTTATCAGTGTACAGGTTTAGCCAATATTTTGTCAGGTTTATTCCTAGATGTCTCATATATTAGATGCTATTATAATTATATTTTAATTTCAATTTTCAGTTGTTTGCTGTTAACATATATACAGTTGATTTTTGTATATTGAACTTGTGTCATTAAACATTACTAAATCACTTAGTTCTAGTTGCTTCTTTCGTAGATGTCGTAGTATTTTTACATTGTCATCTGTGAATAAAGACAGTTTTACTTCTTCCTTTCAAATCTGGGTGCCTTTTTCACCCATGCTTTATCAAACTGGCTAGAACCTCCAGCACAATATTGAACAGAAGTGTAAATGTGGACATATTTGCATTGCTCCCAATCTTAGTGGAGAAAGCATTCAGGCTTTCACCATTAGGTATAATGTTACCTATAGGCTTGTTCATAGATGCTCTTTAGCAGACTGAAGAAATTCCCTTCCATTTCTCGTTTCCTTTGGGTTTTTATCAGGAATAGATGTTGAGTTTTGTCAAATTATATTTCTGCATCTATTGAGATAATCATATTTTTCCCTTTTGGTCTACTAATATGATGAATTATATTGATTGACTTTTGAATGTTAAACCAACCTACCATTCCTAGGATAAACTGTACTTGGTCATAATGTACCATTATTTTGACATACTATTGGATTCAATTTCCTAAATTTTTGTTAAGAATTTTTGTGTCTGTATTCCCAAAAGATATTAGTCTGTAATGGTAATATTTGATTCATAGGATGAGTTAGGAGGTAGTCCCTCATCTTCAATTTTCTGGCAGAGTTTGCATAGGAATGGTATTTATTCCTTAAAGGTTTGGTAGAAATCACAAGGGAGGCTATCTGGCCTAGGAATTTTCTTTGTGGGGAGGGTTTAACTACAAATTCAATTTTTAACATCAATATAGGACTATTCAGATTATCTATTTCTTCTCAGTGAGCCTTGGTAGGTTGTATATTGCAAAGGACTTACCAAAGGTGTAGTTGAGGCCTTGCTATAGATGGGCTTTCTGAAATGAGTTTTGCATGTCACTTTGCCTGGAAACAAAAAGCAGATGAGTTTCAAAGCCATGAAACAGAATCAGGGACCGAAATACTGGCCCACTCCTTTGCTTGTGGGCTTTGGCTAAGGCCAAAAAGTTTGAATTGGAGTTTAACTTTGCTTATGACATATCATGCTTTTATTTTTATTTTTATTTTTTGGCATGTTTCTTTTTGAAAGTCTGTTCCCACCAACCAAGTAGACTACTCGACTAGTTTCTATTTTCTGCATATGAGAAGGGATTAGGGCTGTTTCTCCTAATTTTAGAAATGCAGACATATGTGACAAGTTAGTTTGTCTTTCTTACCCTGCAAGCAAAATTAAAAACAACTTCTGAAAGGATTTACAGCTTAAAATTACAGCCATAAAATTAGGTAAAAGTAACATGCAGTTCTTGGCAAATGAAGACAGAGATCCAAGTCTTCTATTTACTGGGTTTTGTAATTTGGGGAGGGGTTCTCTCTCATTTTCCTTCTAGTCATGAGGGATGGACTTGCTATGAACCATTCTATTTCCCTGGTTTAGATCCTCCTCCCCATGTCCTCTTTCCTCATTTCTGAGCAAGCAGAGCATCTATACTCTCATCTATATCAGTATGCCTTAGAGACTGTCTGTATCATGAGCTAAATATCTAGCTAAGAAATTATAGAAACAACTTGCATTTGTTTCCCATTCTATATCCTTCTGATAGTTGCTACTGCTGGTGAATTCCACATGGACTGACTGTCTGTCTCAACTGAGCATTGGTTAAATTCTCTCTTCCAAGTACAGAAGACAGAAATGGCAGTGTCCTTGATCCTTTGGACTCAATAATAGATGAGACAGTCGGTCGGGGTATTTCCAGCGAGTCGAATACTCTGTCCTGGAATCCCAGTCCTTCCTATTCCTGTAGGTTCAACTCTTAGAGAACTTATTGACTCTTCCATCCTAACTTAGGCTACCAACTAGAAACCCTAAGGGATTTTTTTTCAACTTGGAATGATTTCCCTAAAGACATCATATTATAAATAGGCCATAAGGCTCTGGGACAGGCCACTAAAGCCCATGACACTGTATGCCTAAAGTCTAGTAGCAAGAATAGGCTCACAGAAAGTAGGACATGAAGCCCCATCATGCTTTACACAGCTGAGGAACCTGAGGATCCACCTGGCCACTCAAAATAATCTTGTATATTTTTATTAGAAACTATCACCACAATTTCTCTGAAACAGTCAAAAGGAGAAGCTGTTAGAGTGAGCAATGAATACCATAATGAAACATAAATAGTGCTATTGGAAAAGAGGGAGGGTAATATTTAAGAAAGGATGTGTGAATGAACGTATTGTATATGAATTATATCTCAATAAAATTGTTACAAAAAAGAGAAATAAAAGATGTGACTAGGATTTCCAGAGAAATGGATAAGATATGAAAAGCATTCCATGAAAATGGAATAGCTGATAAATAGAACTCGATGAGTAGAATATTGGAGGTGATAGTTTGGCCTACAATGGTGGTTGAGCCTGATTTAAAGGGGCTCTTAAATGTTATGCCTGGATTTAGAAGTTTGCAGATAAGAGAGGGTCATGAAAGGTTTTTGAGAGAAGACAGGACATAATCACATCTAAGTTTTAGAAAAGTATCTCTTTACCTTTTCCAATAATACTTCTCACTTTCTTCTTTTGATCATAGTTGTCATTAGGCTTTAAGCTCCTTGAGTGTAATAAAAGTTTCCTGAATATTTGTCTTTCTTTCATTGTGCCCAACACAGTGATAATACATAGCAGGTGTGCTTTGAAGTTTGTCCTCAAATCAGTGAAGTAGACTTGGTGTGAGAAGGCCTTGTTCTAGACTTGTCCCTTTCTGGTCGTGTCCCCTCTATTTAAATATGTCTCAGGTTCATTCACCTCT
>NW_020171994.1:2011121-2014617 GCF_003031525.2 Neophocaena asiaeorientalis asiaeorientalis
ACTATTACCCGCTCCTGTCCACTAGCGATACTGCCACTAGAAAAATTTTTCTAAAATATCAATCTGGGGGCTTCCCTGGTGGCACAGTGGTTGAGGGTCCGCCTGCCGATGCAGGGGACACGGGTTCATGGGTTCGTGCCCTGGACCGGGAAGATCCCACGTGCCCCGGAGCGGCTGGGCCCGTGAGCTATGCCCGCTGGGCCTGAGCGTCCTAAGCCTGTGCTCCTTAACGGAAGAGGCCACAGCAGTGAGAGGCCCGTGTACCACAAAAAAAAAAAAAACAAACACATAAAATATCAATCTGACCATGTTACTCTCTGCTTAAAATAATTCAGTGACTTCCTGTTGCTCTGACAATTAAACCAAACCTCCTTAACATGGCCCACAAGACTCTGCATGAGCAAGTCTTTGCCTGCCTAGACGGCAAAATCTTCTGTCACTCTCCCCTTTACTTTCCTGTTAAAGTCACTCTGGCTTTCTTTAGCTTCTCCTAGCTGCCACGTTCTTTCTCACCATAGGGCATGTGCATTGGTTTTTCCCTCTGTCTGGAAGATTCTCTGCCTCACTCCCATCCCTTGACCTAGCTGACGCTTCCTGTTCTTCAGATGTCAGTTTAACTGCACTTTTTGGGGTTTTTTTGGCCACGCCATTCGGCGTGGAGAATCTTCCCCGACCAGGGATCGAACCCATACCCCCTGCATTGAGAGCATGGAGTCTTAACCACTGGACCACCAGGGAAGTCCCCCTAACTGCACTTTCTTAAATAAACCTTCTCTGATCCCATCAAGGGGGCCAAGTGTCCCTGTTGTACGTTCTCATATCCTTCCATTGGTCTCCTTTGTATCGTATAGCACAATTATAATTAAAAGATTATTATTTACTCTTCCAACATCTGTCTCCTCTACAAGAACATAGAGCAAAGGAGCAAGTCTATTTTGTCTAACAGGGTACTCCCAGGGCATAATCCAGTGCCTGGCACAGAGTAGGCACTCAGTAAATCTTTGTTGAATGAAGAAGTAGTGCTTATATCTTAATGACTTGAACATTGTAAACTTTCAGAGTATCCTGTTTTTTTCCATCACACTTTGCACAATGATTATTCTTCAAATATTTGTGTATTTATCTGTATCCCATATGAGAATATCAGCTCCATGATGGCAAGTACTATGCTTACTTTTTAATCAAATTTTATATATATATATATATATAGTGTGTGTGTGTGTGTGTGTGTGTGTGTGTGGTATGCGGGCCTCTCACTGTTGTGGCCTCTCCCATTGCGGAGCACAGGCTCCGGACGTGCAGGCTCAGCGGCCATGGATCACAGGCCCAGCCGCTCCGCGGCATGTGGGATCTTCCCTGACCGGGGCACGAACCCGTGTCCCCTGCATCGGCAGGCGGACTCTCAACCACTGCGCCACCAGGGAAACCCAATCAAATTATTATTTACAGACAATAAAATGTGCTGATTATACATGTGTAGTTTCATGAGTTTTGACAAATGTGTGCACTCATAAACATCTCTCCAAACAAAATATAGAACATATCCATTATCCCAGGAAGTACTCATGCCCCCAGTCAACCTCACTCTCACAACCCTGCAGAGGTAACCACTGATTTCTGTCATATATTCGCTTTGCCTATTCTAGAGCTTCGTATAAGTGGATTCATACTGAATATGCACTTATGTGCATGGCTTCTTTCACTTAACATAGTATCTGTGATATTCATCCATGCAGTTACATGTATCAATACTTTGTTCATTTTTTAAGTTCATGAATAGTATTCCATTGTACAAATATACCACAGTTTGTTTATCTACTCACCTATTGATGGAAGTCTGGACTCTTCTCACTTTGGGATTATTACGAATAAAACTGCTATGAACTTTCATGAAAAAGTCATATTCAGTTTTTTTTATCATCCTACCCCTAGCACCTAGCACAGTGCCTCATACACAGCAGGCACACAATACACATTTGTTGAGTAAATGAATGAATCTAATCCTTCCAATGTTAGTGATAACTGTACCTTTCCTTCCTGCTTTAGAAACCATATTAGAAGGCAAATAAGTTAGAGTGACTCAATTACAGAAGGAAATGTGAATACCCTCTTAATATGTTTAAAAGTAAGTTGCAGAGTTTGTACTTTAAAATGTTATTACTAACAATTACTTTTGACACTCCTCACATCTGAACTTGTCACACCACAGCAGTGAGAGGCCCGCGTACCACAAAATAAACAAACAAACAAACAAACACCTCCCAACACTCATCTTTCTTTTCCTGACTTCCCCATTTCAAGCTGATTCCTGGAATTGGTGGCAGTGGGTTTAGTGGGAAAAAAAAAAAGGCATACTTAACTTCTGTGGTGAGGAAGTCACTAACCGCTGAGCCTTCATTTCCTCATCTTTAAAATGCAAATCAGTCATCCAGTGATCACCTAGTAGGCAGGCACAGTACTAGATAATTCCAGCTAACATATATCGAGCATACTATATGTGGCAAGCACTTTGCTAGGGGCATTATCTTTAACCTCTCAAAACCCAATGAGCTAAAATATTATTATCCCTATTTTATAGTTGAGGAAATTGAGGCTTAGAGGGTTTAAACTGATTTGCTTTATAGTGAACAAACCAACATCACCTCAGAGGAACTTACTGTCTAGGGGGATAGGTGAAGATATAGAGAAAGCATTGTAATATTGTGTATGTGTGTATGTCGCTGCGTATACCTGTACCTCTAAAACACCTATGTCAGATTTGTGGTAGAGAATCAAATGAGATTTGGTGTGAAAGGTGTTTTGAAGAAATCTGACAGTGTTAAAATAGAGCTTTACCATGAGTTATTCACCATTTCAGAGAATCACTGCACCAATAGCTGCTCCATCTGTGGTACTTGAGTCAGCAGTACCACATTCCAGAATCATTCTGCTTCAGCAGACTGTAGCATTCCTGGTGATTCTGCATCAAGCTGCTAGCCTCTGATGACTTCATTACATCTTCTTTTTTTTTTTGATTAACTATTTATTTTATTTATTTTTGGCTGTGTTGGGTCTTCGTTGCTGCACGCAGGCATTCTCTAGTTGTTGTGAGCAGGGGCTACTCTTCGTTGTGGTAGTCAGGCTTCTCTTTGCGGTGGCTTCTCTTGTTGCAGAGCACAGGCTCTAGGTGCGCAGGCTTCAGTAGTTGTTGCATGCGGGCTCAGTAGTTGTGGCTCATGGACTCTAGAGCCCAGGCTCAGTAGTCGTGGCACATGCACGCGCCATGCATGCATGCTCCGCGGCATATGGGATCTTCCCAGACCAGGGCTCCAACCCGTGTCCCCTGCATTGGCAGGTGGATTCTTAACCGCTGCGCCACCAGCGAAGTCCCTACATCTAATAGAGCCATGTATGAGCATTTACATATTAAAATACATATTGTTTCATTATGAACTACTTTTGTTTTCTCTTTGCAATACAATTATGGCATAATAAGTGCTTTTTTTTTTTTTTTTTT
>NW_020171994.1:2014720-2025185 GCF_003031525.2 Neophocaena asiaeorientalis asiaeorientalis
GGGAACAGCCAGGCCCAGCATTACAGGAAATTGCCTTGTGGCCAGTGGGGCTTCTCTGGTTACTTTCCTCAGTGACAGAAGACAGTGATGGCTTCCTGTCTGTTAGCTGGGTGTCTTTGCCTCCTTGTTACGCCAAGTTCCCAAGAAACCTCAGCTTGTGCTCCTTATATTTTTGTTCAGCTCCTGTTATTGGGATTTTTTCCCCCTGTCTTATCCAGCTCCCTGCCTCCAGCCTCCTTGCTCCACACTAGAGATCTGGAAACTTTTGGTCCATGATTGACAAATTTTATGGGACACCTAAAGGGCATTGTTTCGAATTAGGCCATAGCTCCAAACAGATACCAGTTTGGCAATGCCTGTTGAGTCCTCTCCCTTGAAGGTGATGAATTTATCATCCGGAAACAGACTGGTGTTTTTTCTCCTTACTAATTATACGTGTTCATTGAAGACTGCTTGGAGAATACAGAACTATATGGAAACGCAAATAGAAATTATCCATTATCCTGAGAAATATAGCACTCAACATTAGACAAAGGGGGCACAGCACTGGTGAGGATTAAATTCAATGCTGCTCTGCCTCCCTGTTCTCTATTCCATTCCAGCCCCCAGCTTTCACCTTCCACAGCACCTCTTGATCTCACCCTTATGCACTGTCCTGTATACCATAAAGTGGAGGGCAAACTGGAAACTGTACAAAAGCACTTACCATGTCAAAGGCATATAAGAGAGATAAAATATCTTTCATATCAAGAAGGTGTTTGGAATCTAAAATAGCAATATTTTGTCATAGCTCTGCCATCACTACCTTATTACCGAGGTGTTGTGGTGATAAAGGGTTGTGGGAATGTCTAAAGAGATAAGAGACCATCTGAGAAATTCACAGTGCTCCCTGGGAATTAGGAAAAGGTTCACAGTACAAAGAGGCAAGAATGATTAAGTGTGAGGCTGGCTCATAAATATGCCTTTCTCTTTTGAACAAAACAGCCAACATTAAACAAAAAAGTTGGATGATACTAAATCCATCCCAGAGATAAAGTTCTTATTACAGATAATAGTTAGAATTTATGTGTTGCTTTTTTTCCAAGGTGGGTAGGGTCAGAATGGCAGTTTCCTCATTTTGAGCCTGCATTGAGACAGAAGACTTAGAAAACACTAAGGCATAAGAGTTAAGGTCAAGGCTTGGGAGTTAGACCTGTGTTCAAATCCCAGATCCGTGAGGTCATCAAGCATTTTTCACATGCCATCCACTGTTTTAGGCATTGGGGATGCAGTGTTGGACAGCACAGATAAGGTCCCTACTTACATGGAGCTTACATTCTAACGGGGGGAGACAGAATGTTTAATGTTGAAAAGGTAACTTAGTGCTATGATTGGAAGTACCTGGGGGCTACTTTAGGTTGAGTGGTCAGGAAAGGTGTCTCTGAGAATAGACAATTGAACTGAGACTAGGGTGATAAAAAGAGGCCAGTGATCAAAAACATCTAGGGGAAGAGCATTCCAGGCAGAAGTAACAGCTGGGGCAAAGGCCCTGAGGCAGGAACAGGCTTAAGTGTTTAAAGAATAGAATGAATACCAGTGTGATTGAAGCAGAGTGAGCCAGGGAGAGAGTGAGGAGAACAGGTTGGAGAGGGTCAGCACATGTCAGGTCATGCAGGGGACTTTGGAGAAGTTCAGCTTGTTATAATCATCATCATAAAACAGAGAAGGTGGGAGTTCCCTGCCAGTCCAGGGATTAAGATTCGGTGCTTTCATTGCCGGGGTCCTGGTTCATTCCCTGGCTGGGGAACTAGGATCCTGCAGGCCACGCAGCGCGGTCCCCCCCACCAAAAAAAAGGCGGAGAAGGGAAAAGGAAGTTGGATTGGAGAGTTTAGGGAATAGTGTACAGTATCACCTGAGAAACTTGGATCTGACTAACTGGGCACAGGGGTTTGAATGCTGTGCTGAAAGTGGGACCCTGAGGAGAACAATTCTGAGGGCAGAGTACAGGGTGGCTATTTTCATCTATCATTACATTTCTGGCACTTGAATTTCTCTCAAGTTCTCTGCTACAGCTGCTGCTTTCTCAATGAGTGCAAATATATAAGTCCAGCGGGGCTTAGGGATACAGCTAGAGTCTATTTCCAGCCCCATGTAAAGAAATGCTCTTGTATTTTGTGGCTGGAATTTCTACCTATGTGGGGAGATGTCACAGTTCCCCAACCAGCTACCAAGCTGGCTATATAGTGAGGTATAGACCTGACCTAAAAGGGTGCTAGCTTAAGATGGCTTTTTATTTCATGTGACTCATGACACCGCCAAGCTGCTCTGATTTATTTCGTTAGGAGGAGTGTGGCTAAGGGGTATGCTTCCTGGGCAGCATTGCTTCTTGCTTCGCATGGTTCACTAACTTTTTTCTTTTTTTCTTGTTTTTAATAGGGAGAGAAGAAGCCCTATGGAAAGCCATGTGGAGGCCAAGACTGCATTGGGGGCTGTAAATGCTCTCCTGAGAAAGGAGCCCGAGTAAGTTGCTTCCTTCATTGTTGAAAGACAGATAGTCACAGGAGCCGATATCTGAAGTGTGTGTGTTTTCTTTAGAATTAAACTGCTTAGAATTTTCTCTTATGACCTCATGGAACAAGCAAAGTGATGAAGACCAGCTGGAAGGAGCTTTGCTGACTAATGATAGGCAGAACTAGATTAGTCAAAGTCTCTGACAGACCGGGAAGAGGTTTCTTTAATTGACTCAATAGCGAAGTTTCCTCAACGTTTCATCTGGGGTATTTCCAAAAGGCAATTAAGTTGTGCAGAACCAGATTATGATATGTTTGTAGATGCACATCAATTTTCATAGCTCATTTACAGATAGGCTCTTCCCTACCACTCTGGGGGACAAGTGGTCCAATCGTTATCTACAGACTAGGGATGTGCTTCATCCAAAATCAAGGGTAGCCATAAAGTCCAGAAATATACATAAAGTCCAGACTATACATAAAGAATGATTTATAGATATTATATTAAGGCATAGGACACGTTTCAAAACATTAAGTGATTTATTCAGTGTATTGTCCTTTAATAGCCATGACCAGTTCAAATTGTTGTGCAAATTGCAATGAACACAGTGCCTTGATACAGCATTTCTATCAATCCTCGTGTATGCATACGTGATGTGTTACCCCAGATGATTTGTATTTTTGATTTGCGCTGAAGAAACCTGCATCTTTAGTATGACTCAGCAAAAGTATTCAAGGGGGGGGATCAATCCATAACAAAAAGTAAAATCCAATCTACATTTTCAAAATTTATGGCCACCCTGTAGAATTGAGATCTTCCGACTTGCAGCGTTGTATTTGCACTCTCAAGCTTACATTGTCGAAGGAAGGTAGCATAAATAGGTCAGCCAGACCCTTAAAAACGTAGCCGAAAAGGGAACAGAGTGACCACTCTACCTCCTCTTTCATTATTTTCCATTTGCAGTACAGTGAAATGTCAAACTATGCCAGAATTTGAAGGAAAAGTATAAAAAGCCATCTCTTTTCATCAAAAGGGACCAGACATATTGTACATTAAAGGCAGAGACTTAGGGAATCATAAAATATTAGAAAGCGAAGGTATCTTCGTGAGCTTCTCATCTTATCCACAGATGGTAGAGGAAACAGTCTCTGAGAAGGAAAATGACTTCCCAGGTCACACAGCAGATTGATGACAGATTCAGGCTATTACCTGGGTCTTTTGATTTCTCGCCTATTTACTTTACCCACTGCTGTCTCCCAAGGAAGTCGTGTTCACTACAGCCACCGGGGCCCACGTCCTTCCTCTGATCTATATCTAGGAAACACTTTAGAAAAAAAATAATTCTACAACAAATATATGAATATGTTCTTAAACAACAGCAAGCAACACAGACAATGCAAAAGTCTCCCTTGATGTTCTCTCGGTCCCACTATTGTCTTTCTGGTCTTTTTCTGTGCATGATCAAAGATAGGTATGAATATGTATAACAATACTTTCATTTTCTGGGTTTTTTTCCCAAACTATAATCATAAGTATATATTCTATGCCGTTTTTGGTTGGTTTGTTTGGTCACATAATATGTCCTTAAGATCTTTTCCTCCACCCCAAAGTTTAATCTAGCCATTTCCCTTTTGATGAACACATAGTTTGTTTCCAAATTTTTGCTGTTTTAAAAAATGGAAGTGCTACAGTAGAAATCCTTGAACAGTCGTCCTTGTACTCATTTCTAGTGTTGATGCCAAGGATCCGAATTACCAGATGTAAGGGTAATGGGCATTTTTAATTTTAAAAGCCAATGACCAATTACCCCACAGAGTATCTATTCGAATTGATTTACATCAGTATTGTTGTACAAGAGTGCCCATGTTTCTATACCCTTGCCATCACTTGATATTTTTGTTAATATGGGTGAAAATCATCTCAATTCCCAGACTACATGTAAGTTTAAGCATCTTTTCACATATTCATTGCAGGTTTGTATTTCCTCCGTGAATTTCCTGGACATATCCTCTCCCCACTTTCCTAAGGGGTGATTCTTATTGATTTACTTTACCCTTGCAAAGATACAGCAAGTAAAAATGGCCCAAGTGGAAGCAGATGAGATTTGAAGTTTGACACAAAAGGGCATTTCCTGATGGAGCATGAGAGACCCAGCAGTCAGGGAACTGAGAAACAGCTCTGAACTGTTTGTGGGGCTGGGGAGCCTTTAAAACTAGAAATTCTTAGATATTCTGAACAGAGGTCAGTCCTACACCAGGCAAACATGCCTACGATGACCTCATTGTTTCACCCCTGGCTGAGATTTTGATCTTTGAAGATAGAAGGCGGTAGATTTCCTCTGTGAGGAGCTCTCATTTGGATTCCAAACATCTGGAGCCCTAATCTGGCTTCTCCTTTGAAAACATGAGTGGTTGAAGGGTCGTGGGATGGAGAAAAATAGAATATCACTGCACAGATTATTTTCGTCAATATTTAAAAGACTCGGTGTCCACACAGTCAAATATGCTCCTAAAACTTTATTTGTGAAGCCTGAAGTTTCTGGGAACGCTTGTCAAGGTTAGTGAACCAGACCAAGCTGTATTTCATGAGTCAAGAGCAGGAATGTCCTATTTCCCAAGTAGATCAGGAGGCAGTGCACATGGGGCCGATCCTGTGCACACGGATGCTTGAAGCTGCCCACGCAGCCAGGTCTTTTTTACTCATCTTCCCTACCCTCTCGCGTTCCCAGGGCCAAGCAG
Organism: Neophocaena asiaeorientalis asiaeorientalis; assembly: GCF_003031525.2. Lineage (NCBI taxonomy): Eukaryota > Metazoa > Chordata > Mammalia > Artiodactyla > Phocoenidae > Neophocaena > Neophocaena asiaeorientalis. Next base: position 2,019,950 of record NW_020171994.1, read on the forward strand.
GATTGTTTAAACTGGACCCAGCACTGTTGACCCTGCAGGGCAGCCCCTCAGTACCCCTTTTGTGCAGATGTCAGAAAGATTTGAGACTGTTTTCCTTAGCTGAGAAGAGGGCCCCTTTTGGATTTCAAGCTGTTCCTCTCCAGCTCTGCGAGCTGGGAGGGGAACGGAACGTTGGTTCACCCCTGAGATATGCTGCAGCCCTTTGCAGGGCCTGCCTCCTGCCCTGCGGAGACATCAAGCACGTAGCTTGCTGGGCAGTGTGTATTTTTCCTTTGCCAAAGGCCTCTTGAACTGATTAAGACATTTACACAACACCTAGCACTCCTGCGCAACTGTGATCCAACCCTTTTGAGCTTAAGCCATCTCAAACTGATTTCTCGAAGGCATGCCATGCCTGGTAAAAAAGCCCTTGCCTAGCGTTGCTGCACTGCTCTGTGCTTTCCAAAGCATCTTTTCCCAGGGTCTGTATCATTATCTGTATGCAACAAATAAACTGATAAGTGATTTGCCCAAGGTCACTAGCCTGTCAGCGGCTAAACCTTATTTAGCCTACTTTAGGAGAATGGCAACTTTAAAAAATGACATGCCTAGTAATGTTAAATAAAGGTGTTTCTCCCCCGCCCCTGGACATTTAAATTTGGATTTAATGTTTGACTTCAAGCTTTCTTTCTTGCGGGTAAGTGTTGTTATCTGGAAAAACCATTCTTTTGAGTTGTTCTCTTCCCTGGTTATTTTTTTTTTTCTTCTGCCATTGGATTGATCAAATCGTTGTAGCTTGACATTTCCATCCCTTGCTCTCTTTTCCCTACTGGATTTGAAAGCTGTCTCTGCATTACCGGCGGGTGTTTGTCTGAGTTGGGAGCAGGCGGGACTGTTTGTTTTGTTCTGAGTCTACTATTCCTTAATAGCATTTCAGAGTTTTCCCTGTTTTAAGTGTTCTGGTGTTTACATAAAGCATGGAGAGCTCCTAATTAGCCATGCCATCTAAGGGTGCATTATCACAGAGAATCCCAAACCACAGGGAATGTTTGGATTCCCCACCTAGGTAAGGGCTGTTGGCCCCTGTTTTATGGCTGTGGAAGCTGTGTCCTAGCTAGAGAGTTTATGAGACTAGCCTGAGTTTCACGAGAAACAGCCCAGGGTTCTTAATTCCTTATCTCCTGCCTGCATCCTGCTGCGTCTCTGTCACAAAGTGTGTTTTCCATGAATTCCAGAGCCCAGATGCATTCACCACCAGCCCTTCAATTTACTCTCCTCCTGCAAACAGCTGGCATTCCCTGTGTCAGCTGACCGGCGCCATGGCTACCGAGAGTACCCAGAGGTTGTTCCATTTTCTCCTGAATTAGGCAATTCCGGTAAAACATCTTTCTGTTCTCTCTGGGTGCCCTGACCAGCCACTGTCCTTAGCCTCTGCAGTTCCAAAGCGAAAGCTCATAATGCGCATGACCTCCTTGGGTGGCCGGGCCTTGCTCCAGCTGCCTGCGGATCAGGCGTCTTGCCCCTCTGAAGGCTGGCCTCACTGCTAACGCTGGTCACCACTAACCTTCCTGTTGCCAAAAACAATGGACATTTTTCATTCTTATCTTCTTTGACTTTGCTGCACGAGACACCCCCTTGTTTCCTGCAACTCTCGGTTCCCTTGGATTTCATCGCGCTCTTCTCTCCTGGTTCTTTCCTATTCTGATTGGGACTCCCCAGCGTTCTGTCCTCATCCTACTTCTCTTCTCACTGTACGCCTCTCCCAGGGTGGTTTCATATATTCCAGAGATCTCAGCTACCACCCATACGATGATAGATATTCAGTCTCTATCTCTAGTTCAGACCTTTCTCTGTAGCTTCGGATCAGCATTACCAGTTTTTCGCTGGATATCTCTGCTTGGAGTTTCACTGGCACCACAAACATGTATCACACAGAATTCAACCAGCAACTCCCACCAGACATGTTCCTTCCTAAGTCCTACTTATGTCTTCCCCATCTCAGCCCCACCAAGCACTCCACTGCTCAAGCCAGAAACCCAGGAGTCATTCTTGTCTTCTCTTGCTTTTCTCCACCTCCAATTCGTCATCAAATTCCATCTATTTATCTTCTAAATTGAGCTCAAATCCATCCACTCTTCTCCATACCTATTTTTCTCCAATCCAGGCCTGTATAATTTCTTACCTGAATTGCCGTAATAGCCTCCAGACTGGTCTCTCAACGCCCAGTCCCACTGTTTACCGTCCACTTGCCACTCTGCTGTCATTGTCTTTCCAAAACATAAATATGATCACAAAACTCTTGCTTAAAATCTCTCAATGGCTCCCCATAGATCTCACGATAAAATCTTAACTCTAGCAGGCTTACAAAGTCCTCCATGACAGGGCCCTTGACTACCTCTCCAACATTACCTCTCATCACTAGAAGCCTCCCTCTTCGGAAAAAGAAACAAAACAAAACCCTACACATAAACCGAACTATTTATAGTTCACAGAACCTGCTATGTTACTTAATACATTCCAGGTTTTATACCTGCTACTCCCTTTACATGTACTTCCACTTTATCTGTACTTCCACTGGCTCTACCCTTTTTCTGCTGATTTGCCTCTCTTTACCCATCCTTTAAAACTGAACACAGACTTCACCTCCTCAGAAGCTTTCCGTGATCGAAGGTTATCTACTCTTCTCATCCTTCTTCTCATGCCGAACTACAGCAATCTAATGACTTGTCTGATCTCCACTATCTTATGAATTCCTAAAGGGCAGAGATTTGGTCTCCTTAGACTCTGCAGGGGCAGTAGGCAGTACAGATTGTTTCATGAAGGACTGACCAACCAACCAACCAATTTGGTTGGGTATGGTTCCAGCCCTGCTCTCCTGGATTAGCTCTTAGGTTGCTGTGAAGCAGATGAGAGTCTCTTATCTAGGGAGGAATCCATTCTGCTAAAAGAAGGCAAAGAGCCAGGGCAGTCATTGCCATATCTTTTTTAGGTCTTGTTAGCTGTAAGGATCCCAGCTCTTGCCCACACTCTGGTTCCCACAGCTTGCTTTGGGATTTTGCTCTCCCTAACTCCTCTGGGGTTTTGACCTTGAAAACTCTGATTGCTTCTTACTCTGTTTTACTACCAGCAATTCGTTCTCTTTCCAAGGTGAGGACATTCATGAATAATCGTGAGTGAAAGATAATCACAACCTTTCTTTTTGACATTGATTTCACCCTCCTCTCCACCAAACCTTTTGCTTAAAGCCTCTTAACCTTATGCAAAGTTGATGGTCTTGAGTTTCCCTTGTTCCTCTTCCTTGTGGGGGGAGAGGAAAAGTGTTCGCACAGGGAAGTAGCCACTGGGTGACAGTAGGGGAGGGAAGTAAAAAAAAAAATCAAAGAGCCCTGTGTATTTTAAATATAGTTGTTTGGGTCAAGGATCATTGATGGTAATGTTAAAAGTTAGTGTCTCTGCCCAGAGTCAAGATGCACTCGTAGCCCAGCAGATATTTGTGGTTATCTTAATCCTCTCTTTGATTATATTGGGACAGTGTGGGATTTATGGAACATATTATCCGTACTAGTGAGGGAGGCTTCTGTTAAAGAGGAGCAAAGGAGCTGGAGGAGGGGATTAATACGCAGCTGTGGAGTCAAGAGCACTGCTTTAGGTAGCCAGAGACCTCAGTGCCATGCCTGAGCTTTGCCAACTGGATGACATTGGGCTGCTGCTTTCCCCTCTCAGCGTCCCAGTTTACCAGTCAAAAAAGAGTAAGGGGTTTGGGCAGGGTGATCTCAAAGAACCCACCAGCTCTGATGATCGTAGTCAGACCCCGTGCTACTGTACCATGACAGTTCCTTGCCCCTAAAGTGTCTTATCGTGCTTTCTAGTGTGGCAGTGAGATACGGAGGGCCATTTTTGACAGTGTTCTACCCTCTGGAGTGGTGTCTTGGCAGCTGCCTCAGACGTAAATCACTTGCTGTGGCTTTTTACTGCCGATGCTAGAAGCGCCTAACAGCTGAAGTTGCACCCCTGCAGGAATGTGCCGTGCTCTCCTCCTTGGCCATCTGGCTGGTGTGATCTGAAGAGAGTCACAGGGATGTCGACTCACCACACACACACCCCAAATACCTTCCCTGCCTGGCCTGCCTGCAGTTCTAGCTTTAGAGACATACTCTTTAGGTTAAGCATGGCCCCATCTTTGCATTGCTTGAATAAATTGCAAAGGCCTGTCCTCTGGGGAGGAGTCGTGTGTACAAATCTTTAGAGACTGCTCAGTTTCCTTGTCCTGCCCTGCTCATCCATATGTCAGAGACATTGGATATCAAGACATGGGTGAGGATCTTGCCTGCTAATGTGTGACGTAGTCTCTCCTCCCAGAATCTGCCTTCATCTTCCCTCCACAGATGTACCCTCCTCTCCTCTCCTCTCCTCTCCTCGTTTTTCTCTGGTCTCTAACTTCCTTCTTTCTCCTTCCCGGCTTCCCTCCCTCCGGCTCTAGCATTTCTAGCTCTCCATCCCTCATTCTCATTTTCCTCACCCAGTTACTGCTCTCTGCTTTCAGTTGCCTGGGAGTGCTTCCTGTGTCACCAGTCCCTGTTTTCTGTCCTCTATGAGCAGGTGTGAAATTATAGCAGCAGGAGATCGGAAAGAGTGGCTGAGATGTACTTACAGAAGCATTGCACTTCTCCAGAGATTCTAAATCTCCAAGCCTGGATCAGTGGTCTCCAAAATTGGTGGGTTTGGGTGGAGGGGGAGGTTGGCACATGCAAATCAGTCCATTGTAAAAATCAGTGTGAAAGAAAATATTACGACTTCTATTTCCATTTAAATTGAAAACATCTAGAAAGAAATTAAGATTTGGATTAAAACAATGTAATTTATGTAAAGTGCTTAAAACAGTGTATAGTACACCAAGTGCTATCTAAATATTAGCTATTATTAGCACTACTATTAAGCCTTTCAAATATGCAATACACATATTGTCACTGGCACCCTCTGTTGCATATGCTTTGTAAGGTATTCTGAGGGAAGAATGGGAGCCCACAGGTGGAAGGGTTGACCCTGGAGCCCTTACTTTTTTTTTTTTTCCTCTATGTGTACCAGAGGTATTGCTACCTCCTTGGGCCCAGTTAAGCGGATTTACGGATTATATTATCTAACTACGTTAACCCTCACAAAATGGACAAGTGGCTTAAGAAGATTCCTGCAAATAAACCATGTATTGAAGATAATACCAATTGGGCTTCCCTGGTGGCGCAGTGGTTGAGAGTCCGCC
>NW_020171994.1:2025539-2025800 GCF_003031525.2 Neophocaena asiaeorientalis asiaeorientalis
AGCGGCTAGGCCCGCGAGCCATGGCCGCTGAGCCTGTGTGTCCGGAGCCTGTGCTCCGCAACGGGAGAGGCCACAACAGTGAGAGGCCTGCGTACCGCAAAAAAAAAAAAAGAGAGTACCGATAATGTAAGCGCATGAAAATGGCAGCGCTCACACTTCTCTTACTCCTTGAATGAGTTTTTCCATCAGCCTCATTGTGAGGTAAAAAGCACAGCAACCTAATCATACCTGACAAGAAGTCAGCAAAAAAGTAATGATGTA
>NW_020171994.1:2025821-2058013 GCF_003031525.2 Neophocaena asiaeorientalis asiaeorientalis
CATCACAATGAACAAGACATTTGACATGCTATTTATTTCATCTTTAGCTCATCCTTTTACATTTTCTATTTATTGTGTGCATTTCATAATATATGTGTAGGTACATATATATGCAGAGTAGGACATGTATATAATTTATATAATCATTAATAATATAGTGTGTATATATATAAAGCATGCTCTAATTTGTGTGTGTGTGTGTGGCACGCAGGCCTCTCACTGTTGTGGCCTCTCCCATTGCGGAGCACAGGCTCCGGACGTGCAGGCTCAGCGGCCATGGCTCACGGGCCCCGCCGCTCCGCGGCATGTGGGATCTTCCCTGACCGGGGCACGAACCCGTGTTCCCTGCATCGGCAGGCGGACTCTCAACCACTGCGCCACCAGGGAAGCCCTGCTCTAATTTTCTTTTAACTGTAAAGGGTGTGCAATCAGAAAGACTTGGAGACCACTGGCCTAGACCATACTTAAAATAGATGGGACCCACGAGCGGAGGCAAAAGAACTTGAATAAGAAAAAAAATAACTGTCCCCAAATCTCTTGTTCTTTCCCTATCGAACAGCCATGCCACCAACTTTAGAGCCTCACCTTGACAACTTTATATAAAATAAAGCAATGGGTATCTCAGGAGCTGGGAGAAGTGAGACAGCAAAGAAATTTAAAAAATCATAAAATCTCAAGCCTGGGTGGTTGGATCCAAGCCTCAAGTGGCATATCATGGTTTATAAACCATGCGTGTGAATGCTCTTTCCCTCTCTTTAAATGTGAAGACTTTTAGAAGAAGCCATTTCAGAGAGGTTAAGAGACTTTCCCAAGGTCCTTTGCGAGTGGCATAGCTGAGATTTGAACCAAGTATTCTATCCCCCTGCTCAGCGTTCTTTCCACCATGTCAAATGGCCTCTTAATTTCATGGCCATAATCAGCTGAGCTCATCTTGATTAGATTGTTGTGAATGGAGGAATACTTGTAGTGGAGAAGAAAAAGATGCCGAGAAGATGTAGACCAGATACCAACAAATCAGTCGTCCTTTCCCTGCCCCAGTGAGAAGTAAGCCCTGACCATGTGTATAGCATCTGTTTATATCCTTGTCTGGGTTTTAAAATGTTTTCCTAATATCCCTGTCTTTTAAAAGTCACAAGAGGGCTTCCCTGGTGGTGCAGTGGTTGAGAGTCCGCCTGCCGATGCGGGGGTCACGGGTTCGTGCCAGCATAAGGAAAGCCTGGTTTTCATCTGTGATTACAAGTTCTGTGAGGTGTCACATCAGTTTTTACAGCTCTGATACAGGTCTGTCCCTTTATGTAGGCCACTCGCTGTATGGAAGTTCTCTACAATGGAGTTAGAAATGTGTAGACATGAAACTACCAAGTATATGTCAAGGAAATAATATGGTGTCTGTTCTGAGAAGACTTGCATTAATGGAAGTCTTCCAAGAATGTTTAACAAAATTAATTGCATGGCATCTCTCTTAAGCTATAGAAGTCGATGGGAAAAAATGTGCATTGCTTTGCAGAAATGTACCTCACTGTCATCTTTTCAAAAGAGCTTTTATTTTAACACATAAGTCAAATGGCCACCTTTACTTATAGAGGTAGAGATCCTAGACTATGCTCTGCATTTTGTTTTTCTCATTGTGTTACATCAGGTTCAAGCCCACTACACAAACATTTAAGGAAACACTCTGGGGGGGGCGGGTGCAGGCACTCCGGAGAATGCAGACATGTAACAAGCACCAGAGTTAATTAACTACACAGCACTACATCACCTGATTGAAAGTCTGAGTGCCAGGGAGCACAAGTCCTCAAAAGGAGGTATTGGTATAGACTGGAGTGATTAAACAAACTATTTTTTAAATTATTATGACAAAAATGTTTCTTTAGGAAGATTAATTTGATGGGCGCTGTACAGAGTGGATTAGAGTGAAAGACATGATAGGTGGATAGAATGCTCTCTCTATTTAGAGGTTAAGTGGCATGTCCAAAATCCCCTGGCACAGCAGAATGGAAACTTTGCATTTTCTTCTGCTCAGATCCTATCTTTCTTAAATGATTCTCTCCAAACTCGAACACACGCAGAGATGCATACACATTCAAACAGTGATTTGACAATGAGGCTCGTCTTCATTGAAGGTATCACCTTTTTGTTTTTTATTAACTGAACGATGGTACTAGTTCCTTTCCACCACATTCCTCTAACTCCTTGGAAACTAGTATCCCCATTGGTTATTCTCTACTGATCCCAACTGAGGAAAACTCATCCCAAAACCAAGTGGAATCAGCAGCACTGAAGTGACCTTATTTTGATTACAGAGAGGACAGTAAGGTGCTTCTCTCCATCACATGCTAAAAGCTCCTACAGTTACTACAGTGCCCAGTGAGAAAGGCCACCTCAGTGGGTTCTGAAAGAGCATCTGTTTCCTACTTGATGCATTTTGTTGTGGGAGTTATGAGTGAAAGGTGGGGTTTGAGGAATCATGAAAGAAGGAAGGCACTGGTTCACATAAGACAGATCTTAAAGCTTGATCAGCGGAGAAATCTACAGAATACCTTAGAATGGTTCCCTTATCCTGAATTACCAGCTAGGATCTTAGCAGGCTCTGTGGACTTAACTAAGCACTCGGCTTTGCTATGACAGCTTTTACAGTTTTTACAAGGTTAGTTTTACTCCTTAATTTTTGAAAACCCAGAGGAAAAAAGGTTCGTTCCTTTAGACCCCAGGAAGATTAATGTATGTGTTTGGTTATCAGCCATATCAAAGAAACCAATGGTTCTGGCCCTGTACATGTCTTTTCTAGTTCAAGTAATTGGAGCAACTTGGCATTCCACTGCTTTGGTTGGGTTCCTTCTTGGGGTTGACACCGATCAGTGGTTGCTGCCCCCTTCACATGTTGCTGCGGGAATGCCAGTAAAGCTCTGAGCAAAGCAGGGAGCTGTGGAGAAACAGGCTGTGAGGCCCTGAATGGAATGAGGGGTAACCAGGGTTCAGGAGCCAGGTTTCCCCAGAGAGAGACAAAAAGAAAGCAAACAAAAGGAAGAGACAGGTCTAAACAGGCTCCCCAGACAGGGCCCCTGTGCTGTAAGAACAGAGCCTTAAACTTCACAAAGCTCAGGAAGGGAGGGGAGCCAGGGGTTAAACACAGCCTTTGCAATTCAGTTGAAGAATGATTAACTGAGCACACACAGAAAAGCCACACGTGTCCATATAAGAGCAACATTTGTTATTCTTAAAACCAGCGCAGACACTCCATGAATTTAAAAACGTACCTAAAGCTGTACATCCACAGAGATATTAGTATTGATCCCCAGAAACCCCAAGGGTACCACCCCTCAGAAACAGACTCAGAGAGGCTCAGCAGTGCAGAAATACCGGGAGTCCCACCATGCCTAACAGAGGGCTGGTTTTTGAGGCATGTGACAGAGCTTAATGCCTGATGAATCCAGTCCTGGCACCTGGGGCCAAGGTTCCAATGACTGGCACCGGAGTAGGACACACGAATCTCTCTTTGAGTTTACCTTCCAAATCAGGCCCAAGCCTAGCTCTAGCTAAGAGCAGGGTGGAAGCCAGTCTCCTCTGGCCCGTGTGAAATGAGGGACCGGGCTTGAAGGCCTCCCAGGTCCCTTGGAGGAAGCAGAGCAGGCGCTGTAGCAGAGCCCCTGTCCCCTCATCTCCCCCAGGCTCATCGACAACCTAATGACAAGCCGCCCCCAGGCCCCAGTGTCCCAGATCCCTGAGGGGAAGCTCATCGCCCACCCGCCCGGGAGTGGCACGGGCTCCTCGCGGGGTCCCCAGAAGCCCCCACTCCCCGAGGGCCCCGAGCCAGCACCCACTCCCACACCCAGTCCGCCCCCGGCGCCCGGAGGCCGGGTCTCCCAGGGGGCCGCTCAGCTCGCTTTGCAAGGCTGCCTCCCAGGGGAGGAGGACCAGCCGGGAGGAGACACACAACTTCCTCCGCAGCCAGAGGGGGAGGCCCGGGGTGGCCCTGAACCACCGACCCGCCGCCCCACCGCGTTCACGGCGCAAACCGAGGGGCCGCCGGCCCTTAGCCATGGGAGAAGCCAGTCGGGAAGAAGCAAACGTGGAAACAAACACAACCTGGGAACTTTGGACCAGCTTCCAAACCGAAAGTCCTCAAATATACCTTGGCCGCCCCCTCGCAAAAAAAGCATTTGCCTCATGAGAAAACCTAGGCACTTAGATTGCAGGATGGCAGAGCCAGAGCACCTCGGGGGATCATGTCGTCCAACCGTTTCATCTTACGTATGGGGTCCATAGTGTGGAAGAGACTTAAGCTCCAAGGAGTTTTCCTTGATTATGAAGGCCAGGGGTGTGTGTACTGAACCATGGAACTTGTGAGCAGGAATGCCCTTAACCCAGTGACCAGATATTCTTCCCACTTCCCAGGGATTCACAGGTACCCAGAACAGGGTAGGGGAAATTTCCCATTTTGGTAGTACAAGAAAGTACAGTGGTTGAGAGCACAGGTTTTGGAGCCAGATAAGCCCATCTTTTAAGACCTGGCTTTATCAATTACCAGATGTGTGGTCTTTATCCAGTGGTTCACAACCAGGGGCAGTCTTGACCCCCAGGGAACATTTGGCCAGGTACGGAAACATTTTTGGTCACCATAATTGGTGGGGTGCTACTGGCATCTAATCAGTAGAGGACGGGGATGCTGGTAAACATCCTACAATGCACAGGACAGTCCCTCACAACATGGAATTATCTGGTCCAACATGTCAAGAGTGTCAAGGTTGAGAAATCCTGTGTTAGGCAAATGACTTAACCATTCTAAGCTTTAGTTTCTTCATCGGTGACCTGGAGTAATAGTACCTATCTCACAGGGTTGTTATATAGACTAAAACATATAAAGCCATTAGCATAGTGTCTGGCACAAAGTAAGTGCTCTACTAATTATTAGCTATTAGTTCCCCAAACCCTCCATTAACTCCACCTTCTCTTATAGCTACTGCCCTGTATCTCTGTTCCTCTTACAGCATAACTCATTGAAATAGTTGTTTATTCTCAAAATCTCCACTTTTCACATTCTCTCTCGAACCTACTCTAATCAGGCTTTCTTTGCCACCACTCCTTTCTTATAAATGTCACCCGTGACATCCACTTTGTTAATTGCAACGACCGTGTCTCAGTCTTCATCTTACTTGACCTGCCATCAGCATTTGAAATGGCTTTTCACTCCCTGTTTCTTGAAAAACTTTCTTTGCTTGGCTTCCAGGACACCACTCCTTTGATTCTCCTCCTACCTCAATGTAGAAAGCTTTGCTCCAAGAGGAGAAGGACTTGGTCTGATTTGTTTTGTTTTGTTGAATGAATAAAGTAATGAATAATATTTATTGTAAGGATTAAATGAGATCATGTATGTAAAGTGATTAGCACACATCAAGCACTTAACAACCGGTCACTGTTACCAGTACTACTACAACTATTACCACTGATGTTACTGCTATTATTATCCTTCTCCCCTACTGGGCTATGAGCCTCGAGCATGGATTAACGTTTAGCTTTATTCAATAGCAGGGTATATATCCAAATCTGGGTATGTATCCAGAAAACAGTTTGCTATGGATGAGAGTACTTGACGAGGGCACGAGCCTAGAGCAGGACCTTAGAGGAGAAATAGGTTTGGAAGAGCTTGATCGGGGGTGGGGGTGGGTGGCTAGAGTCTCATGGGAACAGGCATCCAGAAGGGAGTCACATCTTAGCCATTTCCACTCCCCTCTTCATAAATGATGAGACCATAAAAGGTAGGGAGTAGCAGTTCTCACCCATTAATCATCTCAACTCCTCCTCTCCCAGGTATGGGGGAGAAGCGGGACTGTGACCAAATGTTAGCATGAACAGAGCTTATCTGTTGGGCTTGACAGAGTGAAAAGCAACATAAGTTCACTTGACTCACAGTACTGATTGAACTTCATTTTCAGTCATCTTGAACTTTGAGCAACTTTGTACGCTAATCAGCTCCTATTAGCATCTGTACACATTTGCAAGTGGCGTTTATGTTAGCCTGAGGATTTGGCTCCTTAGGGATAGCCATTAGAAAAAGTACATAACCCAAATTTTATTAGAAAACTTGTGAACACTCAAAACATCTATTAAGTGTTGCTGATCATTGTAATAACATAATTTGTCAGCATTTTAGTGAAAATGAGGTAATAACCAAATAGGCTATTTGAACCAAGATTCTCTTTTCCATTAAAAATGGAATGTCTGGTTTTTATAATATTCATGCCATTAACTACTGCCAACTGTGGCATTAAGTAATGACTAGCCTTTCCTTTCTTTCCTTCACCACCTACTCCAAACAAAATGTCCGTAGCTTGGACCCTAAGAAATGCTATTAAATAAAACCCATATGTTTTCAGTCCCTGGCCGTCTAAAACCTACACTCCTGCTCACTTGCATTGCATTATAGCCCATGTGCAGTAACCAACCTGCTTTACAGATGGCTCAGCCTATCTGTAACTTGCCAGATGGGACCTGGCCAAGTACAGAGAAAAATTGCAACATTGGTTTACATTAACAACCAAAGACTTTTTTTTTTTAATCCATAAAACTCTAACCATTGACTTCAAAAGGAATTATGGTAATACAACTTTATTTTCAAATCAGCATTAATTTTCTTTGGGTTTGAACTTGCCATCAACTCAGAGATCTTCTAAAAATTAACTTAGTTTCTAAATTTTCTAAACCTTTTCAACAGTCTTGTTTTTTAAGCCTTCCAGTAGGTGCTGAATAAATACACAAGTGACATAAAGGCCACCATGATTTTCCAACTGGCTGTGCTGTTGGTGACTTCTGGCAGCTCTACTATTATTTGTCAGAGATCCTCCAATACCCATCTGGGCCCACAGATAGCCAAGGCTCCTGAAAGAAGTGTTGATAGAGCCCAAGGGGGGAAGTTGTAATTCATTCTGGAAAGGTGACCCAGCTGCCCGAGTCCCCTGAGCCCTCTATAGATGCCAAATGAGCTCCTAGCCTAGTAGTCCCATCTGTGATCTAAATGTGTCCAGAAACCACCCACTCATCTCCTCATGTCGACTAATATGCTCACAGAGACATATTTTTCCTACTAAGATATAGACATTGCTTTCAGAGCTGTCCGAGGAAATGATTGTCATCTTTTTCATGGTCGCCGTCATAAAAGTGATAACACATAACAACGAGATAATAATAGTTGTCACCATTTATGAAGTATTTACTATGTGCCAGGCATTGTACTAGGTATTTTACGTGTGTTGTCTCTATACTTTAATGAGATATAAATACCATACCAGAAAGCTAACCCTTTGAAAGAGTACAATTCAATGGTTTTTAGTACATTCACAAGGCTGCCCAAAACCATCACAACTATCTACTTCCATTACATTTCGTCACCCTGTCTCATTTAATTTTCACAGTAGCCATGGGGAGTAAGTATTTATTTTAAACCCCATGTTACAAACGAGAAAACAAAGATTTAGTGAGGTTAAGTGATTTACCAAGTTCCCACAGCGTGTAAGAAGTGAGAGTTCTTTCATGTGGAACTGAGAGTCAAAGGCAGATCCCTCTGGGCCCCAAACCCATATATCTCTTTCTTTCTTTCCCCTTGATGGTCCTTTATTTGTACCATGGTCCATTATCGGTTCCACCAACAGGGACACTAAAGGGAAAAGTCGTAACTTTCCTATTTCTCTCTTCCACTTCTTGCCCTCCTCTCCTTTATCCCTCGTGGGATTAATGGCTTTGGTATCCCTAGCAACCACCCTCCTCCTGCTCACACCGCCTTCATATACATACTAATGTACAGCACACAGTTCCCCTGTCAAAATCTCTTCTCAGCTAGTGACTTGACTTTGCATTGAAGGTCTAAAAGACGTATAAAACTTTAATTTGTTATACTCTCTTAGGCCTACTTTTGTTTAACAGTAAGCCATCATTTAGCATAGTGATAAGAACAAAACTTATTTTTTATCTTTTGGCTGCGTCGGGTCTTCATTGCTGCGTGCAGGCTTTCTCTAGTTGCGGCGAGCGGGGGCTACTCTCCACTGTGCGGGAGCTTCTCATTGCGGAGCACGGACTCTAGGCGTGCGGGCTGCAGTAGTCGTGGCATGGGGGCTCAGTAATTGTGGCCCGCGGCCTCTAGAGTTCAGGCTCAGTAGTCGTGGCACACAGGCTTAGTTGCTCTGCGGTATGTGGGATCTTCCCGGACCAGGGCTCAAACCCGTGTTCCCCTCATTGGCAGGCGGACTCTTAACCACTGCGCCACCAGGGAAGCCCTGAAGAAAACTTTTGACATCAAGCTTAGATTTTAAGTTCCAGTCTGGTTTCCCCATGCTAAATGTGTTACTCTGGGCAATTCACCCCTGTGAGCGTCAGTTTCCTCAGCTGTAAAATGCAAATAATAATAATAATAATACATGCGGGACTTCCCTGTCAGTCAGGTGATTAAGACTCCACACTTCCAATGCAGGGGGCGTGGGTTCGATCCCTGGTTGGGGAACTAAGTTCCCACACGCCACGTGGAGTGGCCAAAAAGTAATAATGGTACACACGCATCACAGGCCTGCTATGAGGGCTAAATGGCATATACATGCTAAATGTATAATGCAATGCCTTGAAACAGAGTACATGCTCAGTAAATGGCAGTAGTTATGTTGGTGGCTTCAGTGACTGGGTAGAATGCAGAATTATAGAGCACACATTAAGATATATGGCCTAGAATCTCTCTAGACTGCAGGCCCACAGGGCAAATGTTGATTTAAAAAAAAGCATTTATTATGCAAGGAAATGAATGATAGTTTGCCAGGTAGTATACCAATCAAGTTAAATAGTTCCTGCAAACTCTTGCCAGGTTAATCAACTAAAAGCATAAAGATCCCTTCTGGCATTAAATCTCTGGTTGCTTTCCTCACAGCAGTCACAGCATTTCCCTGTTGTCATCAAAAAGCAAAACTTGACTTGGAAGATATTGAGCACAGCCAGGAGTGGCACAGTGTCCAGTTGGGTCTGACCTGCCTGAGGAGATCAAGTAGTCTTGGCAGACCCATGTGGCTGGATAGAGGTCAAAGGCCCAAATATAGCTGAGAGTATAACCCATGGGCTATTTTAGAGTTAGCAGGTTAAGATGAGAATCTGGAATAGAGATTTTAAGCAGGGTTATCAGGTTAGGCTTTAAGTCAATTTCAACATCCAATCCAAACAGGAGCAGTCAGCAAAGGTCCAAAGAGCAGGGTGCCCCAACACAATCCAGGAGCAAATACCAGAGACCCAAACTTGACCCATGAGCATAGTTGCCATTGTTTATTTACCATATAAACAGACACTTTGCTAAGGGCTTTACTGTGTATTCATTATCTCATTTAATTCTTACCACTATCTTATAAGGGTAAGTAGCATTATCTTCCCCATTTTAAAAGTTAAGGAAACAAAGGATCATAGTGCTGGAAAGTGGTGAAGCTGGGATTAAATCCCAGATCTGTCCAACATACATGCCCTCAACCACTGCATCATATGAATGCCTCCTCAAACACTATAGTACTGCTGGTAACCAGAGGCCACACACTTGGAGACTTAGGCACAAGGATAAAATGATCCTAGCGATAAAGCTGACTTGCTGCTTAGCCAGAGAATTATTGAACTTGGGGTCATGGTTTTTTCTACTTTGTGGTCGGAGGAATATGCTGAGAGTCTGAGGTGGGGCTGAGAGTATCAGTATCAGAGACGTTGTCTTAACTGCCTCATATATTCTAATTGTCAGTGGTCACAAATAGAATAATAGCTCCTATCACTCTACCTTTAAATTTCTTATCTGCTTCCCTTGATCTATAAAAAAAATATGACAAGCAGGAGGAGGTGGCTCTTTGTCCCCTAAAGAGCTATGTAGCCTTCTGGTAAATTAAATGACAACAATTCTTCTAAAAGGTGGCCCCATTTTGCAAGGATGGAGTCTGGGTGCTACAGAAATAGGCTCAGAAGGAAAGCGCTATAGACTGTGGTAGATGGGTGGCCTCTGTTGGAAACCACCTTGCTCTTTTTGGAGGGTGGAGATAATACTGTGAACTACCTCTGAATGCTTTCTTCCCTCTAGTGGTCAGTGGAAGGAGGAAAGAACAGTGGTATAAGCGGTGCCCACTTTTTACTGTAAATGCAATCCTGGAAATAACATCCAAAGATTACTTCCTTAAAGAATAATGTTATAATTGGAGCTATGTTTCAAACCAAGGATACTATATCAAATAAATTTAAAATATGACCAACAATTTGTCATATTAGCAAAGATACTTACAGTAGGACTATAATAATTCTAAATAATAAAATTAAGGCTTGTGCCTTATAATGGACACAGGTACAGTCTACATAATGATTATAAAAGGGATCCCTGCTGTATCATTCTTTTTTCATCTAATTATAAAATGCCACCTAAAATAAACGATACAATATACATTGACTAAACTTTTTATTCACAATTTTTTCACCTTCTTAGATGTTAACTTTAAAGTGCTTTCCAAAGTAATCTAAGTTCTTTCCACAGAGCCATTTATACAATGAAGTTCCACAATCACCCAGATACTGTTCAAACAATTTCCAAATGTGTCTTCCAAATTAATGCTGCCAATTTCCCTTCCCAATTAATCCTCTCTGCATTTTGGCAAGGTGTATCAATAGCCTTAAAAATGTTCACAGCCTTTGACACAGTAATTCCACTCTTACAAATGTAATTGAAGGAAATAAAGAAGTACAGAAAGATTTATGAATGAAGATATTTGTCAGAGCCCTACGTATAACGGTAAAAAGTGGAAAAAGCCTAAATGTCGTACAGTAGGGGAATGGTTAAGTAAAGAAATATGGTATATCCCTTGCAGTGGAATAACGTAGTCGATGATAAGATATTTCTTTGAAGAATCTTTAATGACTTGGAAAAATGCTTATGATATAATGTTAAGTGGGAATTATGGGCAACAAGTATTTGTACAGTATGATCTCAAGTTTGTAATGATGATAATTATAATATATATCTAACTGTAAAAAAAATACTGGAAGAACATACACCACAAAATTAGCAGTGGTTATCACCAAGAGGTAGAATTGTGGGGGAAATTTTGGACAGGCAGAGGAAAAAGAGCCCACAAAAAAGACTGAGAAAGTATTCCTAAATAGGATGCTAATGAGATCTGAAGGAATGAGGAGATAGCTAGGTAGCAGAGCCAGGTGGGTTTTCTTGGGAAGAGGCCTGGATCTATTCTGTGAATGAGAGGGTGGACTCAAGTAGGGTGACCAATCATCCTGGTTTATCCAGGACCAAGGGGTTTCCCAAGATGTGGGAGTTGAAGTGTTAAAACTGGGAAATTTCTGTGCACACTGGGATGCATTAGTCACCCAGACTCAGCAAACTGAGGCCGGTAGATGGGTAGTGTCATGACCAAAGTCACACAGGAAGCAGAGCACTGGGCTGGGAATTCAAAGGGCTTAATTCTACTCCCTATTTATTTATTTATTTATTTATTTTTGCGGGCCTCCCACCGTTGTGGCCTCCCGTTGTGGAGTACAGGCTCCAGACGCGCAGGCTCCGTGGCCATGGCTCACGGGCCTAGCCGCTCCGCGGCATGTGGGATCCTCCCGGACCGGGGCACAAACCCGCGTCCCCTGCATTGGCAGGCGGACTCCCAACCACTGCACCACCAGGGAAGCCCTACTCCCTATTTTGCTGCCTCTTAGCAAGATACTTAATTTCAGTCTTAGTTATGGCTATAAACACTTACCTTGTTTGCTCACCAGCTTGTTCTGCAGACTATATTCAATTATTCGCAAATACAAGGGATTATCAGTAATAATAAACATGTACTAGGCACACACTACATCGCTTTGGGGCACAATTCTAAGATTAGGGGAGTATGAATAATTCCAAATTTGTAGAATTTTGAAGTCTTAGTGAGATTATATTTCTAAATAAATTAATACAATGCTTGTCTTCTAGTAAACACTCATTAAACATTAGCTCTGGTGATTATATGTGACTGATTATATGTCTCAACTTGAAAAGACAGATATGAGAATCCCCTAAAAGTACTATCCATGAGATAGTACTTCGATTAATACTCCCATTTTACAGATGAGAAAATTGTGGCTCAGAGAGGTTAACCGCCTTGCCTAAGTGTATACAGTCAGTAAGTGATAGCGCCATTTGTCCCCTGGTCCAGCACTCTTTTTCCACTTTATTAAATTGCCACCCAGTCAAAAGCCTTTTGGCTTTTTTTGAGAACATTGGCAACAGTTTTTTTCTTTTTACTGTAGACAACCTTCTTCTTGCGTACATCTTCAGTTTAGTCAAAGCCTACTCTTGGGCCAAATAGAGGACACCAGGGAACAATCTATGGGATATTTGTTAGCAAGCCTCAGAGAACTTCAAGATTCTTTAGTAAGGCTGTAAACCAATTACAAGGTCTGGAAGACACTTCTCATGCAGTAAGGCTGAAAGTCAGTAGTGTTGTGGTGAATGTTTAGCCACTGGCTCTGGGAGAGGGAGTAGAGGGACCCTGATTTGTAGCATGTGCAGACGTCATGTCGTAAATATTTCCACCAGGGCTGACTTCAAACTACCATTGTGATTGGCTTCTGTGAACCAATGCTAGCCAGTACAAGCCAAGGCAGACCAGTTCCATGCACCACTAAAAGCAGAATACCAACTTTGAATCAGTTGCTTTCCTGAGCATATATAAACTCAGTGAGAATTCAAGTATGGGCATTATTCAAGGAGCTTGGTTTTAGTATGTCAAAAAGGGAGGGGGAAGGGAGTATAAGTTAATGGGTTAGGATCCAGCCGGTGAGATAATTTAAGGGAAGGCCCAGGGGAACAGAGGAGCTTCTGGTTACTGCCTGCAAGTCCAGGTCTGGCCATTCATGAAACCTCTCAGTAAAGCCAAAGCTAACACCTGTCATAGGAATGAGAGAAACTTTTTTTTTCCCCTGCTTGTCAAGCTTTTCATTTTCCCACCAACTTTCTATTTTGAACATTTTCAAACCTTCAGAAACGTTACAAGAGTAGAACAATGAGCGCCCATATAGCCTTCACCTGGATTTACCAATTCTTAATATTTTCCCACATCTACTTTATTACTCTATTTTTATGAACTATTTGAGAGGTATTTGCAGATATCTTGACTCTTCACCCCTAAATACTTGAGTAAGAGTCTCCTGAGAACAAGGGCACTATCCTCTATAGCTACAATATAGTCATCACACTCAGGAAATACAACTCTGATACCACAGACAGGTATAAAGTCTATATTTGCACTTCCCCAATTGTCTCAGTAATGTCCTTACAGCTTTTTTTTTGATGCAATAAAATATTATGAATTGCATTTAATTGTCAGTATCTTTGGTCTCCTTTAATCTAGAACCGCACACCCCACTTTTTTTTCTTTTGTCTTTTATGTCATCAACATTTTTTTAAGAGTCCAGGCCAGATGTTTTGCAGAATGTCTCTCAATTTGATTCCTCTGATTATTTCTCATGAATACATTGAGCTTAAACTTTTTTTGTTTTCCATAATGTTATATCCTTCTCAGTGCCTCACAACAGGAAGAACATGTCATTTTTACCATTATTGATAATGGTAAACTGTATCATTTGGTTAGGGTGGTATCCAACGTATTTCTCCATTGCACTGATACTGGCAAAGTTTTGAGTTTACGTGAATATCCTGTTCCAGGAGAAGCTTCTTTATGCCACAAGTATAAATTACCTTATTACTGAAAATATAAATTACATGGTTCACTGCAGAACCATGGGTTGAAAAGGCATTTTCCCTAATTAAAAAAAAAAAAGAAGATGAGATTTATTTAAAAAAAAAAGCTGGCAGTAAGCCTCTTAGACAAATTCATGAGCTATTCACATGACAAGAGATCTTATCTAAATAAGGGGTTCCTTATCTAAATCGTGACCTGCTGCTGGAAGCGTATGTCCCAGTCTATACATATATATGTATCCCTAGAATATAGCCTAGTGCCTAGGCTACCATAGGTGTTCAGGGAAAGTTTATGGAATAAATGTCTCTCTAATTGTACTGTCTCCATGAATGAGAAATTAATCATACTAAGTAAAAAAAATGTACTTTATTTTGTCAACTGGCACCAGCTGGAATTGATTTGGCTGCTTAAGCACCACTCTTCTCATGGGAAATGACAGAAATTTCAGTTTTCATCCAGGTATTTGACCTTACTCAGGCGCTATTCAAGTCTCTGGTTATTCTAAAAATCTTAGCTTCTCTATATTAAAGTCAGAAACTGCTCTAAATAAATCAAGCATCAGCCCTGTATTTGTTAGGATTAGACTTGGCTGCAAATCACAGAAAACCCAAAATAACAGTGGGTTAAACAATACAGTCATTTATTTCTCTCTGATGTAAAAGTCCCTAGTTCTGGCCAAGATGGAGTAACAGGGACTGGATTTACCCTCCTGCCTGAAACAAGTGAAAAACCAGACAAAACGAAAACAATAGTCTTCAGACATCGGACACCAGGCAAGAAACAACAGGGATCTCTGAGAGACAGGGCACAAACAAGGTGAGCCCTATGATTGCCCCAGCTTACTGCCTGGAAAGAGTTTCCAGTCAGTGATACAGGGAGAGGGAATCCAGGCAGGGCCAGGTGGATGAGGATATGGAACCGGGAGTTGGGAAAACCAGGGCAGCTAGAATTTGCAGGACAAGGTACCGGAGAAGAGAAAGCTGCACAGAAAAAGAACTCTGGAGATTTTCAGAGTCCCCCTTGACTCTTCAACTGAATACTGATCAACACATGTACATGAGACTAGGAAAAGGACCACCCAAGAGGAACAGATATCATCACACAGGACTAGAAATAGTTCCTGTTCCTTCCAGCCAGAGTGGAAAATCTCATAATTCACAGTATCAGAGTTCTCAAAAGGGTCTTGCCTCAGTAGTGGTGCCAAATTAGCCCTAGACTGAAGGCTGCTCTAGACCTGCCTAATGAAGTTTAAAAAAAGAGCCTTGAAAGGATCAAACTGTTTCCAAGTAACTTAACTGTGTTCCAGAACAAAGCCTAAGATTATCCAACAAGGTAAAATTCACATCTGACATCCAATCAAAAACTTCCAGGCATCCAAAAGAAGGAAAATATAACCCATAATAAAGGAGAGAAATAAATTAAAACTGACACAGAAATAACACAGATAATGGGGCTGGTATACAAAGACTTTTAAACAGTTATTATAACTATTTTCCATATGTTCTAGAAGCTAGAGGAAGGTTTAAGCATGTGAAATAAAGATATGGAAGACATTAAAAAGACCAAAATAGAACTTCTAGAGATGAAAAATTCAATGTCTGAGATGATGTAAAAGTCCATATAGGTAGTTGAGGGCTTGTATGGCATCTCCATGATCCCTAGGGACCCAGGCTCCTTCTGTCTTGATGCTCTCCCATTCTCAACATACGGTTTCCAATTTATGATCCAAAATGGCTTCTCTAGCTCCAGCCATCATATCTGCATTCCAACCAGCAGGTTTGAAGACTAAGGGAAAATAGTATGCCCCTCCATTTAAAGACACTTAGAAATCACATGACATCACTTTCCCTTGCATCCAGTTGGTCAGAATATAGTTTCAGGGTCATACTCATCTGAAAGTGAGATCAAGAATTGTAGTCTTTATTCTGGGTGGCTATGTGCCCAGTTAAAATGTCAGAGTTTTACTACTTAGTGAAGAATGGGAGAACCAAAATAGGGGGGCAACTAGCCACCACTTTTCAAGTTCAGGCTCCGATCAGTGCAGGAGAGGTCCTGATCCAGTTTGAATAACATTATGATTCCTGGCTTAAAAACAATCTGAATAAGACACACCTCAGTGTTTTTCATACTCAAAAATTTAAAATCTAGGGCTTCCCTGGTGGCGCAGTAGTTGAGAGTCCACCTGCCGATGCAGGGGACGCAGGTTCATGCCCCGGTCCGGGAAGATCCCACATGCCGAGCTAATTTGGTTTGAGGTTGTTTGACTTCCAACCTCCATACCTCCATATAATTTTGAGTTTATATCAAACTGCCAGAGTTGCTCCATTTCCCCGATCAGTGACACCAAGCTAAAGGTGGAGTTTAACATTTTGTTTGACTTATGCCTATGTTTATCCTGGCCAAGAAAGTGGGGTCATTCAATGTGTTTATGCCCTAGTCCTGAAACAGCTCACTTTCTTTCTTTCCTAATAAAGTCACTAACACCTGCAGCTGAAACTAACTTTCACAGGGGCATCCATATTGCATGCCCTGGAACATCAGGGCCTTCTTCCTGATGGAGGAAATTTTAGCACATGATGGATAGAATCTATTATTTGCAAGAGATGGTAGGTGGACATGCAATTGATCTGTTTTTGTCAGGCAAGAAACTATTGCTGAAAAATGGCAGTTCTTTCAAGGTGCCGTACAAACCAAGTATATGACTGGCTCACTGAGTCTTCCCATAGAGCATTTTGCACTAGCTCTGTGTGCTGTCTTGAGCAACTCAGACCAAAAAATCTACAAGAAGTCAGGCCTGGGTGCTCTCCAGTTAGTAATGTTTTAATAACCTTCTGCACAGACATTGCAGTAGAATATTTCCACTTTCTCCCCAAAAAGCTCTCTCCTCCTGTAATCACACTGCTTCTCTATTATTAGCATCACCACCATCATTATTCTTTACACCAAATAATAGTGATTTTTGAAGTATAACATACATAGGAGTTTCATATAGCAAACTAACAACCTAAAGAAATGCTTTGGTGGAAGGAGTTGAGATAGAAACTACAGTGCTGATTTGGACTCCAGACTGTGACCTCAGGGGAAGACTCTTTCCTTGTTATGGAAACAAATTTGGGTCCACTCTCCTGCGTGCAGTAAAGCCAATCTACTGACACCACGTTGTGGTGACAGAACGTACAGCGTTTATTGCAGGGTGCCAAGCAAGAAGAATGGGCAGCTCGTGCTCAAAAGACCCGAATCCCCTGATGCCTTTCAGGGAGGGGTGTTTAAAGGCAGTGTGAGGGAGGGAGCTTCAGGGTGCTTGATCAGCTCATGCATAATTCTCAGATTGGTTGGCATCAAGGTTGAGTTTTGAGCATCACCAACCTTCTGGTTTCAACCAGTCTGGAGTATACATGCTTGTGGTCAGCAGTTTTCATCTGGTGGGGGTCTGCTTCCTGTATAAACAATGTAGGAATGTGTGTCAGGCCTGTATCTCCATCTTTCAGGGAACTAGGAGTTCAGTGATTCTGCAATGTGGTGGATTTATAGTCTAAATTGTTACCAGTTTCCCGGCCCAACAAGTATTCTTTGTTTATACATCTTCACATTTCCTAATCATTAACTCTTGAGCCAGCCTTTCGAGACTCAGGGGAGGCCTGGGAGACTAAAGCAAAACCCTTTTACTTCAAAGGACAGGGACACAGGGGCTTGTATGTGGTTTCAATTCCTCCTTTTGTTTGATGCTCCTCAATCTTGAGGGGAACAAGTTCAGAACAAGAAAGAGAATACAGTTTTGGACAGAGAGGTTAATCATAAACTCAGCAGAGGAACTCGGCTTTAGGGAAACTCGGTTTCAATCCCTACTCCTATTTCAACCTTCCCCAAATCTTTGAGAGAACGGGACAACCACCACTCTGGCTACTCTTGGGCTCTCCCACTGTGAACGTGTCCACAGAAGTCATGATGGAGTAGATTCAGTAAACACACTCGTTGACCTGCTGTGCCCTATCTAATGTGGTTTCCCATCGGACATCCAGTAGACCCAGAACATACCATCTAGGCCAAATGGAAAGAGATGCTTTTTGACTTAACAAAATGCTGTTTGTCAGGTGCAATTTTGTTTTCAGTAAGACCTTGAAGTTTGGATAAAATGAAGGTAGGGATGGAGAGTTAATGTAAAGGGAAGATAACTCATGAGACTGGGTGTCTATTTTCACCCAATAAGAAATGGACATTAACAACTTAAGTTGTTTTCCAGGTGAAGGTGAGAAGGAAACCTCTGTTAGGCATGGAGGTGTATTTGAAGCTTGATGCTATATGAGCTCAAAAACTGGAACTTTGTTCCATTTATTCTAACAAACCCCTCACTGACCATGCTACCAAAAGATTGGGGTGAATGCTTGAACTGTCAATGACTATTAACACTAAAAATTGCAAACGTTTGCCATCTGAGCGCCTGTCTTTCTGACCCCTCTTTTTTTTATTGATTTGGAAAACATAACATTCTTTGAACTGGTTGGCTCCAGATCTGTGAAGTGTTTTGGATCCAACCAGTGAATTGCCACAAACGAGGCAAATCAAAGAGGATTTTTTGCTGTCTTTGAGAAAAAACGTGTTGAGAGTTTCACCCAATAATATGCAAAAGGACAATTCAGCTTTAGGTCTTTGTGTCTTTCTTTTCAGTGGATTAAACCTAAAGCACAAGAGCTATCTGTCCTCCACCAGTCAGGCAGGGCAATAAAGTAGTATTAACAAATCAATAAATATAACACTAAACCTATTGAACGTGTTACAATTCTTTCTGCCTCCGTATTTTGGGCTTCTCCATCTTGCTCACATTTCTCAAGTGTGGCCCTTCTTCAGATGTCGTCTTACATAACCAGAACATATTTTCAAACAGCAAATTAGCATCCAACAATCTTCCTCCCCCAGCACCCTCTGTTAAAGAGGCTCTACCTTCCTCCCAAGACCTCTTTTTTCTTGGGAACCCATGTCTAATACATTCTTGTCACTTTTTATGCCCTTGTCATGGTAGATTTTAAAGACTTTTTAAAGTGTTCCTGTTATAAAGCACTGTGTCCTGCCCTTACCTGTAATCAAGGATGTCAGATCCCACAATTGTCAGTTTTAGCTACTGAAGAGAATAAGAATGAGAGACTTTGAGGCTCACTTCCCCCTCAAAACTTCAGAGAGCCACTCTATGGACAAAAGATGTTGTTTACCTTAAGGTACAGACACCCCAGAGCAAACATTCTCTTTGAACCAACAGGTACATAGCAAGTGTTTACCGAACACCTATTCTGTGTACAGCATTGAGCTATGTACCAGAGTAGAAATAAGATGGGCATAGCCTGGTCCCCATCTTGGATGATGTTCTATTTTCAGCTTGGGGCAGGGAAATATATAATAAAACCTAAGAATAGAGTGTCCAGCTTATGAACCATCAGATGTTAGGGCTGGAGAGAACCTTTAGTTATCACCTAGTACAACCATGTTTTCAAACTGTGGATCCTCAAGCCTTAAGATTCAGCAAAGTGCCTCAAATGCTGCCTCTCTGCCCTTCTTGCCCCTGTCCCTTTCAACCAGTGACACTGCTTTGAACTTCTATAAGATGTTGTTTGTGTAACTAAAGCTCCATAGATTTTGAAAATTTACAAGCCATAAGTCTAGTCCAACCCTCTCGTGTTACAGGTGAGGAAACAGAGCCCCAGAAAGTGAAGGGAATTTGCTTGTGGCTCCATGGCCAGTTAGAAGCTGCAACCCTCAGTTTTCTGATTCCTGTGATCTACTTCCCCATGTCACCTAGCAGCCTGGCAGCAGACACTTCTAAAGTATCAGCGTGGCCTGCCATCTTAAGAAGAGTCACTTGTCTCAGGAGCAGGAGCAAGTTGCTTTGGGGTATCTTGAGCCACGTGCTTAGCCTGAGTTATTCCACAGTATCAGAGAAAGGAGAGATCAGTGAGAGGTATTGTTCAGCCTCCCATTTTGCTTCCCCCAAGTGGGTCCTCATCCTTCACAAAGCAATAAGACTCCCTAGCTGGTAGAATTGTGAGGATTAATTGAGATCATGCATCCAAAGAGTCTGGCATATAATAGGCGCTAAATAAATGGTAAATCTTAATCACATAGCTATTTCTTTGGAATATAAAGTGGTATCTTTCAGTGATGTGGCTCCCAATTATTATATAAGCAAAGAAAATGAGGATTCGTGAATCAGAATCCAAGCCCAGGGTGAGCTAAACTGGTTTACCAGATGGATGCCAATTTCATATGTTATTTGGTGGAGTCAAGGCACATCCTTCATTTCCCAGGGAGCCTGGCAGGGTTTGGCAATCCTAGTGTATCCAACTGTGCCAGGACAGAGAGCTAAATAGAGGGTGTGGTACTAGGTTTCTTTAAAGCACAGGTCTGGAAATACCATGCTTTGCCTCTCATAATTGAGCTGGCATACATGGAGAAGAAAATTGTCAAAAAGGATGTTTGTTTTTCTTGGATGAATTCAATTCTCAAAAAACAAATGAAATTTCCTCACTTGCAATTAACACATTCATACGTCACTGCATAGCGACCTAAATAGGGAGAACCCTCTGTTTTGGAGACATGGCCTGGGAAGTGTCATTGATGGCATTGCCTGGTTTCATGGAGCATTTGCTTTCTGTTTAGTTTCTGTGACTTTGGCTGGGGAATTTTCCAAGGCAGAGGTTACATTTTGGACTTGAAGATCAAAGCTCTACTCATTTGAACCACCATTCTACTATCAGTCCCACATAGTTGATTTCTTTCTGAAGACATATGTGGTCTCCTTTGGGTTGCTGACTTAGATATTTCAATGCCAGTGTTCCCACTCTGCTATTTCTCCTTGGATTATGGATAAAAGCCCTTCTTCTCCTACTTGCTTTATCTCTTCTGAGCTGTGGTCCTGATTTATTAAAGGTTAAGCAATTTACCCCAGATTTCTTGGCTAGAAAGTAGCAAGAGCCAGGAGTGGAACCTAGGCAATACGACCTTAGAGTTTAGGAGCTTAACCCCTATGCTCTGTTGCTCAGGAATTCAAAAATCAAGAGGAAGCACCTCAAGGCTGGTGGAGTCGAGGGTGAGTTTGCAGAGAAAACAACCATGGGCCTTGAGGGATAGATTTTGACAGAACAAAGCATTGAAATAATATGAGTGTGCCATACAGGTAGCAAAGCACAGGGTAAAATGTGGGCCAGGGTAGATCATTTGGCTAGAATATGGGGTCATTTGAAGGCTGTATTGGAAGATGATTCCTTAAACAGAGTTGGGATTGTATTATGGGGAGCCTGTTTGGACAGGATGAATTCATGCTTAGTTCAGTAAGCAACTGAAGATTCTTTCCTTCTTCCCCTTTTCCTTCCTTCTTTCCTTGCCTCCCAAGTAATATATGTGCTAGCAATTAATATCTAAAAAACAAAAAGAATTCCACCTGAGAGCCCCTCAACAGAGATTATTCATGTTAACATCTCTCTCTCCCTCTCTCTCTCTCTCTCTCTCTCTCTCTCTCTCCATGTATATAGATATATATTTCCAGACTTTTATCCCATGCAAATATATACATATAAATAATTCCATATTATTGGATATTCCATATTGGTAGAAGGAAAAATTCTAAGATGCCTGCTCCGTGGCTATATGCCCTATATAATCCCCTCCTCTTGAGGTGGGCACACTGTGAATATGATGTGCTATGGCTCCCTTGATAAGTCATGTTATATGCCAAAGGGGGAGAGCTAGTCACGCCTGTAATTACATTACATTATATAAGAATTTCCAGCTGGCTTTGAAGACCAATCTTCACGTTGTGAGAGAGCCATGTGGCTAGGACCTGAGAGCAGCCTCTGGGGGCTGAGACTGACCCCCAGCAGTCAGCCAGCAACTGACTGGAGAAATCGGGGACCTTAGTCTTAAAACCACAAGGCACTGAATTCTGACAATAAGTAGTGAGCTTGGGTCACAGCCCTGGCTGATGCTATAATTTCAACCTACTAAGTATTGACTACATCTTCTTCTTTTATGTAGCCCGTTCTTAAAGATAGCAAATGACTGGCCCAGAGGGGTGCCTTTCATATGCAAACCAACCAATCCAGACCCAGTATCTGAACCACCCCCTCTGTTTGGCTCTTACACTCCAGAAGGCAATATTCCTCTGCCCTAATCATCCCAGGGCCAGGTACCAGACAACTGGTGACAGCTTCTATAGCCCAGAGCCCACTGAAATTATTCAAACTAACCAGTCTTGAGCCTGATTACGCTGCCTTGCCTTGCCTTTCCCATAGAAACTACAATAAAGGCCCTTGCCCGTGCTTTTCCCTCACTCCTTCTGCCTCCTGGCCAACCCTGGTACTTCCCATGTGGCTCTGTGTGGTGTGCTGTGCCCCTCTTCTTGGAACCTGTAGTAACAAATGATCTTTTCAACGGCAGTCATCCCCTGATCTGTTGGCCTCACCATACTTGACTGATAATAAAACCGATATTTTAAAACAGTGAGAGACCCTTAGCAGCAGTCAAACTATGCTCAGACTCCTGGCTCATGGAGACTGTGACTTAATAAATTTGTGTTGTTTTAAACTGCTAAGTTTGTGGAAATCTGTTATGCAATGATAGAAAACTAACATACACATAAAATTGATATTTAAACATACTATATTCTTCTCTAACCTATGTTTTTTTCATTTAATGTAGCATATTTATGTTTATGTATATAGAGATAAATAGAAATAGATATATAGATATGGATACACTATTAAAAGATCTTGAGTAAGGGAATGAACCACTTAGAGCTGAGAATTTAAACAGCAGTAAAATGTGGTACAGTTAAGAAAACCCAGAAGTGGAGGAAACCTGGCAGGAGATTATACTGGTTATCTGGATTGGTGGTTCTCAACCTCGGAATCTCCTAGAACAATTTTTAAAGTACTGATACCTGGGACTCACTACCCCCAGAGATTTTGATTTAATGGTCTAGGGTACAACCTGGGTATTCAGTGTCTTAAAACCTCCCCAGGTGATTCTAATACACAGCCAAGGTTGAGAACCACTGGCAGGTAGAGGGTAAAGTGTGCAATCTTGAAATAAAATGGTCCTGTGGAAATAGAAAAGGAGGGATGGGGTGAATAAGGCATTGCTGAGGAAACCACCAATAACCCAGTAGTAAGAAGACTGAGAATCCTCCGGCTCATCTTGCTTTTATTGTCGTTTAGTTTGTTTCCAATTAGATTTCCACTCATCTCATTAGTATTATTATTAGAATTTTCATAAGAAGATAGAAACGTGAGGCTGCTTATGCATACATGGAGTGGCAGGAATGTTGAGGAGGTCTCAAGGAGCATTCCAGCCAAAGGAAATGTTATGAGTAGTTTCAAAGGAGGGAATTAGTTTTCCAGGTATGAGCCTGGAGTTAGTGGTTGACACAATGAGTGAAGTTAGAGTGACAGAGCTGTCACACAGAGGCTTCAGTGCTATAAGAAAATGGGTCATTCTCATTTCTTGAAAAGAAAGGGAATGAATAGATTTTTCACAACGGTAGCTGGGAAAGCCGACCTGAGTGCAACATGAAGGAAAGTAGAGAAAACCTAAAAGCCAGGAATCTCACCGGCTGTTACAGTAAGCAAAGCATGGGGAATGGAGCCTGTTATAGGGCAGAGCAGCGGGAGGGGAGAGGAGCAGGACAAATCCAGAGATGCATCCAAAGAAAAGGCAAATTTGAAGGACCTATTGGATGTGGGTTGCCAAGCTTTGGGTATGATGGTAAGGTGGTAATAAGGGATCTGATCAAAATGTATCTATTTTGGCATTGTGGTTAAAGGGTAAACTGATTAATTAGATTTCAGATGTTCTTGGGTATCCCTGAAGGCAGCTGATACTAAGGGAATTCATCCACCATAGGCTTTCCCTTGCTCAGAGTGAATGGGTGACTGATCGATTTCACAAGGGAAACGTAGTAGAAATAAAGTGGTTTAAAGTCGTTCGCTTTTTCGCATTCTCTATAAAGGAGAGAACTCCCTTTGGACAGCTGCATCCAGTGAGAAACAGCGATCCCAGCTGCCAATAAAGAGAGCACACAATTTTTTTCCCTTTATAGACCCCCAAGGTGGAATTTTCTGAGGCTGTATCTGGTTGTGATTCATATTTTTGGCTGTGGTTCAGGCCTTGGCGTGCGACCTGTAAGCTGGTCACTTGTAGCTGAAGCAGCAGATGGCCGTTCCTCCTTCCCTTAAATGGCTGAGTCTGGCCTGATTCCTTAGGAGTGTAAATAATTTACTCTCTAGTCCACTGAGTCCAGTTAATATTACTTCTCAAAATACTCCTGCCTGTGCTCTTATATTTACTTATACTTTTCTTGCCAAGGTCTCCTAAATATCCCTTCTAATATTTATTTTCTGGGTAGAAATACTGGCCTGACCCAAACTCTGTGAAGTAAATTGTGAAGGATGGGAGCATCTTTAGTCAGCGCAGTGGGATTTTTAAGTACAACTGTCCCCCTCCCTTAGAGAAGTTTTGTACCAGAAACAACCGTGTGAGATCCTGCTTTCCATCAAGGGTTTATTGGTTAATGAGGCCTGTGGCTGGTGTGGTGTTCCTGTGTTTAGCTTTTGGAACTCTCAGAGACAGTTGCTTGGAATAGAGAGCTGACAGAATTATTGCTCAGCAAGCCTGCCGGCCACAGCCCGCATGACTCCACCAACATCGATGAATTTTATGGCTGATTCAGTGAACACAGCAAGTATTTGAAGAGACACAGTGGAGAGCTGTTGGCATCCTGTTCTGCTGTCGGAAGAAGTCTGCGAGGCTTCTCGTTAAGCCTTCCTTTTTCTATCTCCTTCTACTCTAGGCTTTGTTGTTCTTCCTCAAGTGCCTGAACAGGGACTCATGGGCAACGATGACTTCAGGATGAGGTCACTGGAGTGGAACCTTGAGACTTAGCCCCCCCCCCCCCAAACAGAACATGACCAAATTCCACTTTACCCTAGCATTCTAGCCCTTCAAGCTGCTACACTCTTAAAACAGTCCATTGCATTTGTATAAACCTTGGATGTTTTGTAAAAGTACTCTCATATATTATCATATTTGAGACTCATATCACCTCTACAAGTTATATCCAATAACTGTCACTATGTAACAAACCATTCCGAAACTCAGTGGCTTAAAAGATTTCTTATTTCTCACCAGGCTGTAGGTTTCTTGGGCGTAGGCCAGTCTAAGTTGGGCGTGGTCATGAATCTGTGGCAAGCCTAGGGGTTACCTGGTCTAGGCTGGGAATGGCTGTGCTTCACGTGCTCCTCATCCTCCTCCTAGAACCATGGGCTAACCTGAGCGTGTTATTTTCATGGTAAGGCAGAGAGAGATGCAGGGGTGAATAGAACCAGTAATGCCTCTTAAGGCCTGGGCTCATAATTGGCTCACTGTTGTTTCCACATCATCCAATTTGCCAAAGCAAGCTCCATGATCAAACCCAGAGTCAATGGATGGGAGATGGCAGGGGCAAAGAATTGGGGTCGATAATGCAATTTTCCACAGGTAGCTAGGGCAGATATGACTGTTCCTGTTTTACAGATGAGAAACCCGAGACCCAGAGAACTTAAATGATTTGCTCAAGGTCACATGGAAAATCTGGGCAGGTCTAGAATGCAAACCCAACTCTTATGACTTCTAGTCCTCTCTGCTTTTTGCCACACTAAATTCCACGATCCCATAACATACACAGCTAGGTAAAGGTCCACGGCTCTTTTCTCTTCAGGGATGAACCCTCATGGCCTGGTCCTTTTCTGTTCTCTCTTATGCCCCTAGGGTTTGCCTCCTTCACAGTTGTCACAATCTACTCTTCCATTTGGACCTGTTTGGGGGGGGGAGGATGGAAGTTCCTCCTACTGAAACATGCAGACACAAATTCTCCCGTCCCTGAAACAGACATACCTATCTCTCCATTTTTAATAAAAATAGATCTTTAAAAACATCTAAACATCACATATTAGTTGAACTAGAGTGGCCTCAAACCCCAATATACTACGGTTCTTTGAAGAATGGGAATATTATAATCATCTGAAATCTGTCAACTTGCCTATTGCTGACTCTGAGCTTTACTTAGATGTTAATAGGTCCAGGCTAGTGTTGTCTTAGCCCTTACCTGACTGCCTTTGTAGAGTTTTTAGTTGCCCTCAAATCATGCCTCTGCCCCATCCTGCCCAGTCTGGTCTGGGTAGAATTTTAGTCCAAGCTGCTCAAACCTAGCCTGAAGAGATTTGAGCTGGTAGCTTTGATATAGCCTGCAAGATTTTTTCAGGTGTGATTCTCCATGGCAACCTGTGTCTCTGGCTTTTGGTAGACTTGCACTGCTAAGTCTGGCTTTTGGAATCCTAAAGGTAGAAGATACCATCTGCCCTTAAATTCTCCTCCTCAGGGTTTCTGGCCAGCATGTACTGACAGTGTGTTTGCCTTATATGAACCTTCTAGACAGAGGTCTCCATGACCTCAGTCTCTGAAAGCTCCTCCCTTTTCCTTAGCATGGTTCTCTCCTTATCTTTTTTTTCCTGTAGTCTAACTTCCAGCAGCTGGTTGCTATGGCTGTCTGGCTATATCATTCAGTGAGGCTCCGTCTAATCTCTTTTGAGTCTAAGGGCTAATGTGCCTTAGCCATAGCAAGGAGGCTGAGTTCTGATCTCTTTCTCCATACTTCCATGGAATACTGGAAGACAGATTACTTGCAGTGATTTCTGGAGACAGAAGGTAAGTGAGTAGCCTCTATAGTGGTAAAACTAAGAGGGAATGTGGTTGTCCTTGAGCCTTTGGAGAATATAGCTAAATCCAGAGGAAAAGTGAATGAGGACCAGCTTGGTAAAAAAAAAAAAATATATAGGTGCAGCTGCTGGAAGAAACAAATTTCTGCTACTGATAAAGAACCTCAGTAAATTCAAACAGTGTCCAGTTGTGGTCCCTGATTATCTTGCTGGCTCATTGCTAGGGAGATAAGAAAGCAAAGAAGTCTGGTTAGGAGCATCGCCATAGATATTTTGTCTCTCACTTTGGTATGGTCCACCATTAGGATATGAAGAGGAAGCAAGGAGACAGCTGACAGGGTGGCACAACATGCTATGATTCCTGACTTGTGTGTCTAATAGTTGACAACATGGTACAGTAGTAGTCAGTGTGGGCTCTAGAGCTAGACTGCTTGGGCTTGAATGTCTTTTGATGTGTGACATTTCGCAAGTTTCTTAACTCTGAGTTTTAGTTATCACATCTATAAAAATGGGCATGATGCATCCTACCTCATATGGTTGTCATGAGGATTAAATAAAATATAAAGTTCTTAGCACAAATCTGGGCACATAAGAAGCACTAAATAAATATTAACCATTGTTAACATCAGGTGATGCACATTTTGGGTGGGGGGACTTTCAAGAAGGAAATCAGTACCAGAGTACATTGAGACTACGTGGTATCTATTGGGCATTCCTTTTTTAGTAAACTCTTAAATATAGTAAAAGCTCCCATCACTGACATCTACTTAACTGATGTGGTGGATTGAGTTGATGCTTTCCCTTCCTACTGAAATATATACTGACTAATGCTCAGGGCACAAAGAAAGGTCACGGGCAGTAAGTTACCCTTCAGTTGACCCTTATACTTCTGCTCCCATGTGTCAAGTTGATGCTTATCAAGAATTAGTTGTTTTCATTATCAGCTGGCACCGTTTATGGAGCATACTGCCCTATAGCCACTGAATTAAATGTCATTTCTCTCATATAAGGTCACAAATATATTTAGCTTGATCTGAAAAAAAAAAAAGAATTAGTTGTTTCATCACCAAACCCATTTTTGCCAGTTGTACTTGCTAATGTAATTAGGTAACATTGTAAATTTATGAAATATGAGCATAAAAGGAAGGCTACTGTCTCCATGTAAACTAAGTTCGAGTCTTTGGAAAGACTTGATAAAGAGAAGTCTTAAAAACTGCTCTATTGTTGAGGCAGGGGGAAACATGAAACTGGAAATCAAATGGGATGCATTTGGGATGTAACTTACGGAAGAAAGAGTCAGAAATGTCAGCCAAAGGACCCACACTCAGAAAGAGGGGCTTGGTCTTACATCACATCACCAGATTGCTGAATGAATATACATTTGTGTGTTTTAGGTTGAAATAAAATGCTTAAGGACCATATGTATCATTTTATATGATTCTTCACTTTAACCAATCAATTACTTATTATACAAGAGAGTATTATATATACAAGAGAGCTTCTACTATATGGTCAGTGTATTGTGCTAAGTAGTTTATATGCTCTGGGCTTGAAAGAAGGCCCAGTAGAGTACATTTACCAGCTTTATGGGTGAGAGCTTGTAATAGGCAGAATAATGCCTCCCCTCCCAAAGATGTCCACGTCCTAATCCCCGGAACACTGTGAACATGCTATGTTATATGGCAGGGGGGAATAAAGGTTGCAGATAGTAGTAATGTTGCTAATCAGTTGATCTTGAGACGGGAAGATTATCC
Organism: Neophocaena asiaeorientalis asiaeorientalis; assembly: GCF_003031525.2. Lineage (NCBI taxonomy): Eukaryota > Metazoa > Chordata > Mammalia > Artiodactyla > Phocoenidae > Neophocaena > Neophocaena asiaeorientalis. The sequence continues at coordinate 2,054,046 of NW_020171994.1, forward strand.
TGGATCACCTGGCATGGCCCAATGTAATCAAAAAGGTCCTTACGCGTGGAAAGAGGGAGGTTGAAGAGAGGGTGTCAGAGTGATGTGAGGTAAGAAGGACTTGACCAATGTTGCTGGCTTTAAAGATAGAAGGAAGGGGCCATGAACAAAGGAATGTGGGCAGCATCTAGAAGCTAGAAAGGCAAAGGAACTGATTAACCCCTAGAGCCTCCAGAAAGGAATGCCATTCTGCCAACACTGATTTTAACCCAGTGAAATGCATTCCAGACTTGTGACCTACAGAAGAGTGAAACAGTAAACTTGTGTTGTTAAGCTACCAGGATTATGGTAATTTGTTATAGCAGTAATAAGAAACTCTTGCAGACATTGAGCCAAGTTGATGACAAACAACAAATTCTATCCCCTAACCATCACCACCACTACCACCTCCTGGTCCCGCAACTGTGCTTATAGGAAGCCTAGGCCCTTCATACTTTCAGGTACCCTAGACACAGAATTTACACTTAATATCTGTGTCTGGCCTTAGAAGCACTATATTTACGAAGTTCCTACCATTTGCCAGGCAGTACACTAAATGCTAAGGCCTCACTGATGAACAGCATAGATAAAGGATCTGTCTTCACGGAGCTCTCAGGCTATTTTCATTATCTCTTCCCATTTCAAGACCTATATTTTACAGGAAGATGGTTCTCAACATCTTCATGTGTCTTGACTGAGGAATACCTTGTTTTTTGCTCATTTGTAAAACAGAGAGTTTAGGCCATTACGAACTCCATTCTTCCCCTGATCCTTTTCCTCAGATTGCTTTTGATTTGTGACTCCAGTACCTCCTCTTTCACCCATTCACCCATCCCACAAAGTGACTTTGCAGAATTCTATCATTAAAGTCTTCCAACATAAAAATACCAACAACAAAACAGATATTGCCACCAAGGAAAGAGAAGGATGGCTCCTTCATGCTCCATCTTCCCACATGGCCATGTTTGTTGTAAGCTTTCCACTCCACTCAGGTGTTTTCCTCCATCCAAAATGAAGGACCTCATGAACTCCAAGTCTCTCCCATTTATCAGGTCCAGCTTATGTCTGCCTTCAACAATCCCCTCCCCAGCCATAGCAGCTCACCTTTGCCTCTGTAGTATGCACAGTTCTGAGTCACGCCTTTGTGTCCTTTATTATTTGTCATTTTGTCCTCTATGACATGTGGCATCTGCATTTTATTACTTTCCTGATTGGAAACCCCTTCGATGGTTTCCCACTGCCTTCATAATAAAGTCCAAACTCTTCATCATGGCGCTGAGTCATCACGATCTGGCAGCCCTGTCTTCCTCTTCATATTCTAGTGCCATTCTCCACCTTCCTCGTCTGTCTTAGTCTTTTCAAGCTGCTATAACAAAAATACCATAGGCTGGATGGCTTATAAGCAACAAAATTGTTTTACTCACAGTTCTGGAAGCTGGGAAGTCTAAGATCAAGGCACTGGAAAATTTGGTGTCTGGCGAGAGCTCACTTCAAAATCCATTGATGGCCATGTTTTCACTGTGTCCTCACGTGGTGGAAGGGGTGAGGTTGCTCTCTGGGGTGTCTTTTATAAGGGCACTAATCTCATTCATGAGGGCTCCACCCTCGTGACCTAATCACCTCCCAAAGGCCCCATCTCCAAATACCATCACATTGAGGGAGTAGGTTTCAACATATTAATTTGGCAGCGACACAAATATTCAGCCTATAGCACTATCCTCAGCAGCCATTCTGATATTTTCAAATATCAAACATTTGTGATATTTTCCATCTTCTCTTCAACCTCTGGGTCTTCAACATGCTGCATCTTCCTGAAATGCTTATCATCAGCTATTTCTTTTCCCACTCCTGCCCCCACCCTCCTCACTAAAAATCACCCCTGTATTAGACCTCCCTTGATAGTATCCTCCCTTGGACACATAATCCTTTAGCACCATGCATTTCTTTGTAGCACTTATTAACTTGTAATTACTTGGATTTTTTTTTCTTCCTCTAGATGTAAGCTCCATGTTTGTTGAAAGAAAGAGTGTGGGTGAATGAACTAATGAATGAATGATCTTTTAGTCTCAACTTTTACAGCTGTTTACTATCTGTCTCCTCCAGCTAAAATGTAAGCTTAGTGAGGCAGGAACCTCGTCTATCTTATCGACTGCTGCTGTGTCACCACCAGTGCCCAGCTTATAGTATATATTAAAAAAATATTAGTTAAAAACAATGTTGGCATCTTTGTGGAGTCCAGTCAAAACATACCTTTCTTAAATCTTAGGCCACTTATACATAAAGAAGGAAGCAATGAGAAAGTTCCCAGTGTTTTGGGATTCCCCCTGAACCTGGAATCCTGAAATTAACTCCATTTCTTTCCTGTCATCTAAATGATATTAGTTAATACTACTTAGAAAGTTTACAATGTTGTTTTCCTCAAGTACGTCTACATAATTTTCCCCCTATGAATTAATTGTATTTTTTGTAAGATGAACAAGCCAGATATAATTGGCCCTATTAGATAGATCAGTGACTCTTAAACTTAAATTTGAAGCAGAATCACCCAGAGTGTTTCTTAAAATTGCTTATTCCTAAAGCCAAGCTCAATTCTGATTCTTTAGATCTAGCATGTAGCCCAGGAATCTGTGTTTTTGAAGCTCCCCGCAGGTCATTCTGAAGCTGATCGTCCAGGAATCATACCTTGAGAATGCCTAATATGGATTTTGAATTGAGTGTTTGAGCAGTGTAATGACCTTTTCGGATAATAATATTAGATACCATCCATTGATAGTTACTGTTTGCCAGATATTGGTCTGTTCCAGGAGGCCTTATAGAAAGCTATCATTACCTAATTTAATCTTTTCCACTAGTCTATGAGGAAGGTATTAATTTAATCCCTCATTCTGTAAGTTAGAGAGCTGAGGCTAAGAGAGGTTAAGTAATTTGCCCAGAGTCACACAGATAATAAGTCATAGTAGTGCCACTCAACATATTCTGACTCCAAAGCCCGCCTTTTTCCTTTAATTCCAGGCTACTTGCCTCCCACAAAGCTCTCCTCATTTGCAGACTTCTGGATCCTTGGCAAGCTCAATGTGCACTTACCTCTACAGTCCTAATCAGAATTATGATCTGTTGCCTTTAAAGGTGCTTTATTGCATGTTACCGAGGGAAAAAGGTCTGTCTTCCTACAATTCTTTGTTCTGCATTTGTAGAAACAACAGACCCCAGGGGAAGAGGCCCTTTCTTAGAAGAAAAAAAATGTTCTTTCTGCCCTCCTCACATACCACATTAATTATCAGCTACGGAAGAAACTGCTGAAACTTCTGGCCCACTTGGCCTTTCTTCTCCTCCAAACCAGGAAGCAGCACAGCAAGAGAAGAGCTTCATTCTGAAGCTCAAGTGCTCTCCCACATACCATAGCCTGGGACAAAGGTTCAGAGTGCTGGGTATGAGTCCTGTGATAAGACAACCATCAATAGGTGGAATGTTTATGGAAAATAGATTGGGATGTACAAACAAGAACTCTAGTTTGAATTCAGGGTAAATATTGAGTGAAACTCCCTTTATGCTTGGCCTTTCCTGTACACTTGATACTAGGAGGTCATACAGAGACCCTCCATGAACCCAGTATGATAAATTCCTCTGCATAAGGCTTTCAACTTGTAGCAGAAGCTGGGGTTGAAAGTGCTTCACTGGGTAGTAGAGGTAGCTAGGTGAGGGATCTCTCTATTGCATCCACTTCTGGCTTCCACCTTCTCCTGCTTCAAAAGAGTGTCCTGGTGGACAACAATCTGGATACTTAAGTATGATACTAGAAGCAAAAGCCAGGAAGGGTTCGCCAGAGGTTATTAGATCTCTGCCAGGCAGGATTTAAGGTAAAGATGGCAAACAGTAGTTTCATGCCCACTCCATGCATGAGTGGCTGCCTAGAACAATACAGTGAGAAGAATTATGAGGCCACATATGCC
>NW_020171994.1:2058190-2070124 GCF_003031525.2 Neophocaena asiaeorientalis asiaeorientalis
GCCATGGACATGAAAATTTGCCAACAAATGATCTACTTTTTTTTTTCCACTCTTGCTCAGAGCTAGTAGTTCCTTAACATGATTGCACACAAATCACAGGAAGCTTTTTTAAAAATACTGGTACCTGGAGTCCACCCCAGACCAATTAAATTAGACTCTCTGGAGGTGAGATCCAGGCATCCGAGCATCCACGGTTGAGAGCCACTGCTCTGTACCATCACAGATATACAGAAGACCTAACTCAGTACTTCTCAAATGCACTTCCTCCAACAAGGACCTGCCAGGCTGGCTGCATAAGAATTGTCTAAGTAGCTTGGAAAATTGGGGATTCCTGGGACCAGCTCCTAAAATTTTGAATTTGGAAGTATGGGGATATGTCCCAAGCATTTGTATTTTTAAAAACCTCACAGGAGGAAGCTGATGTGCACCCAGGTTTGGAAACCACTGCCCTGAGCTCTTCATAATGCCTCAGATGAATGACAGCTCTAAGCAGAACCTTGTACTCTAGGACAGTGATTTTCAACCCAGACTGCACATCAGCATTTCCTGGGAAACTTCTTAAGAACACCAGTGCCTGGGCCTAACTCCAGATCAATTAAATCACACTCTCTAGGGTAGAACCTGGATGATTCTAATGTGCAGCTAAAACTCTAAGAATCAATGCTCTAAGAAGTAGGATGCAGGAACCTCATTTGAGAACTTCATCAGGTAGATCTCATTTCTCTTTTGCTATGGATTCCGTCCCTGACTTAGTCTAGTGCTTTGGCTTGATGTTAGGTGGTAGAACCCCTTCGGTTTCCCTAGCCTTGTTTACCCACTAGAATCTATCATTTATTATGGTTATGGTTGTCTTATGGGTCTTCCTGGACTAAGTAAACATTGGCTGCAGTTGCTTACTCATTTTTTTAAACGAAGAGCTACTGAGTGTACTTGAGTGTTTATAAAATGTAGATTCCAATATCTTTTACCTCTATAAAGAAAGGTTTTTGAAGATGTTTTTTAAAATTTTATTTAGATAATCAAATGAAAACAAGGGCACTTGATGCTTTTAAGAGACAGTCTTTGTAAAGACAAAGTTGTATTTAAAGTGAGAGGCCTTCAAGGCCCCTCACTGTGAATTAGTAGGAGCAAAAAGACAGCTTAACTGCCAATCCATGATTAGCTATTGTAAGGGAGAAAAAACTTTTCCTTGACCCTCTTAGGGTCCTTTGCTGGGTCTGGAAATTAAACTGACAGAGACAGAGTAGCAGGGAAAAAGCATATAAATTAACTTTTAAGTTTTACATGATACGAGAACCTTCATAAGGAACTGGAGACCGGAAGGAGTTATACTTGTATATTTTTATGCTAGGCTTGATGAAGAGTGGGCAGTTGTGTAGAAATATGATAGGTTAAGGAGTATGAGGTAAGTGTAGTAAACTGAGGAACACTTAGCAAGGCCTGTTTGTTCAGATTATTCTTCGCGTCTCTTTGTCTTCGGAGACAAGGATGCTCCTTTCCTCTGGGTATGGGGAAGGCATCTCACATAAGGGTTTTATGACCTGTTTCAGGGGAGAAGGGTGGGGGGAAGGTCAGAGTGACCTTCCTACTTCTGCAGTTTTCTCAAACTCCTTCAGCTTAAAATATTCAATATATCGAGGTGCCATGTTTGGGGGTAGCATGCCCTGAACCCCATCACCTGGCTGGTCCTTTTTGAAGCAAATGGAAGAAATATCACTCCATTTTTTGGAAGCTTTGTCTTTATGTTTGTCCGCCTCACATTAGTTGTGTAAGACAGCTAGACAACCACAGACAGAGTCAGCCTTGCAGGGATGACCACACCAAACGTGGTGAGATTTGCCGAATACAGTAGGAACACCCCCTTATTCCTCAAAATGCATTTTTTTAAAAATTCCCTCTATTTCCTCATTTAGGCTTGAATTTCCATCACTAATGATGAATGTATTTCATTTAAACATTCCCTCGTCAGATCCGTGTTTTTAAATATAAACAGAACTAACACATTAAGTCCCCAATACCTCCAATACTCTCAGGAAGGAAGAGCCATGACAATCTTGGTGGAGAAATGACACCATAGAAGAGAAGTTAAAAGAACCTCACAAAGAGAGCCCAAGGCTTCGAAGACTAACTTCTCTTCTGACTGCAAGTTGGTTTTTCCTTGCACTTCCCATTTCAGGATTTACTTGCAGAGGTAAGCTGTTTTAAAAACCAATTTGAGGCAAGAGGGAGGAGCCTCCACAGTGGCACCTGCCAGCATGGGCTTCATGCAGTAGAAGGAGCTCCCCAGTATGTGCTGCAGCCACCCTCTGCCTCTCCAGGAGACTCTCCAAGACCAGCAGATAAAGGAACAATCGTTTCCAGGCTGCTTAGGGTGAAGGAGGACACATGGGAGACTGATACACAGACTTGCTACCATTCCTGTTTTCAGCTCCATACTCAACCCTTACCTTCTGAGAGTTATCCTTAAAACTATGCGAAGCAGTACTAGGAGGACGTGGAATTCGCGTCTCCTCACAACTAGGGCACCTACCAGGCACCGGTGGGGGACCATGGACACCTAAGGGGACAGGAGGAACCCCCAGAGACTGGCTTGTGGGATCTTGGTTCCCAGGCTGGAGGTCAGACCTGAGCTCCTGTGGTGGGAGCTCTGAGTCCAAACCGCCGGACTAACAGAGAACCTCAGACTCCAGGGAATATCAATTGGAGTGAGGCCTCCAGGAGGTCCTCATCTCAGCACCAAGACCCAGCTCTATCTAACTGCCTGTAAACTCCAGTGCTGGACGTCTCAGGCCAAACAACCGGTAAGACAGGAATATAACACCACCCATCAAAAAATAAATGAAATGACAAGAAAATACATTACAGACGAAGGAGCAAGGTAAAAACCTACAAGACCAAATAAATGAAGACAAAATAGGCAACCTACCTAAAAAAGAATTCAGAATAATGATAGTAAACATGATCCAAAATCTAGGAAACTGAGTGGAGAAAATACAAGAAACATTTAACAAGGATCTAGAAGAAGTAAAGAGCAAACAGTGATGAACAACACAATTACTGAAATTAAAAATACTCTAGAAGGAATCAATAACAGAATAACTGAGGCAGAAGAACAGATAAGTGAGCTGGAAGATAAAATGGTGGAAGTAACTGCCAGGAAGCAGAATAAAGAAAAAAGAATGAAAAGAATTGAGGACAGTCTCAAAGACCTCTGGGCAACATTAAATGCACCAACATTCAAATTATAGGGGTCCCAGAAGAAGAAGAGAAAAAGAAAAGGTCAGAGAAAATATTTGAAGAGATTACAGTCGAAAACTACCCTAACATGGAAAAGGAAATTGTCAATCAAGTCCAGGAAACACAGAGAGTAGCATACAGGGTAAACCCAAAGAGAAACATGCCGAGACACATGTTAATCAAACTATCGAAAAGTAAGTACAAAGAAAAAATATTAAAAGCAGCAAGGGAAAAGCAACTAATAACATACAAGGGAATCCCCATAAGGTTAACAGCAGATTTTTCAGCAGAAACTCTGCAAGGCACAAGAGAGTGGCAGGACATATTTAAAGTGATGAAAGGGAAAAACCAGCCACCAAGATTACTCTACCCAGCAAGGATCTCATTCAGATTCGATGGAGAAATTAAAACCTTTACAGTCAAGCAAAAGTTAAGAGAATTCAGCACCAACAAACCAGCTTTACAACAAATGATAAAGGAACTTCTCTAGGCAGGAAACACAAGAGAAGGAAAAGACCTACAAAAACAAATCCAAAACAATTAAGAAACTGATAATCGGAACATACATATCGATAATTACCTTAAATGTAAATGGATTAAATGCTCCCACCAAAAGACATAGACTGGCTGAATGGATACAAAAACAAGACCCATATATATGCTGTCTACAGGAGATCCACTTCAGACCAAGGGACACATACAGACTGAAAGTGAGGGAATGGAAAAAGATATTCCATGCAAATGGAAACCAAAAGAAAGCTGGAGTAGCAATTCTCATATCAGACAAAATAGACTTTAAAATAAAGACTATTACAAGAGACAAAGAAGGACACTACGTAATGATCAAGGGATCAATCTAAGAAGAAGATATAACAGTTGTAAATATTTATGCACCCAACATAGGAGCACCTCAATACATAAGGCAAACGCTAACAGCCATAAAAGGGGAAATTGACAGTAACACAATAATAGTAGGGGACTTTAACACCCCACTTTCACCAATGGAGAGATCATCCAAGATGAAAATAAATAAGGAAACACAAGCTTTAAATGATATATTAAACAAGATGGACTTAATTGATATTTATAGGACATTCCATCCAAAAACAACAGAATACACATTTTTCTCAAGTGCTCATGGAACATTCTCCAGGATAGATCATATCTTGGGTCACAAATCAAACCTCGGTAAATTTAAGAAAATTGAAATCGTATCAAGTATCTTTTCCAACCACAATGCTATGAGACCAAATATCAATTACAGGGAAAAATCTGTAAAAAATACAAATTCATGAAGGCTAAACAGTACACTATTTAATAACCAAGAGATCACGGAAGAAATCAAAGAGGAAATCAAAAAATACCTAGAAACAAATGACAATGAAAGCATGACGACCCAAAACCTATGGGTTGCAGCAAAAGCAGTTCTGAGAGGGAAGTTTATAGCAATACAATCCTACCTCAAGGAACAAGAAATATCTCAAATAAGCAACCTAACTTTATACCTATAGCAATTAGAGAACAAAGAACCAAAGAACCCCAAAGTTAGCAGAAGGAAAGAAATCATAAAGATCAGATCAGAAATAAATGAAAAAGAGATGAAGGAAACGATAGCAAAGATCAATAAAATAAAAGCTGGTTCTTTAAGAAGATAAACAAAATTGATAAACCATTAGCCAGACTCATCAAGTACAAAAGGGAGAAGACTCAAATCAACAGAATTAGAAATGAAAAGGAGAAATAACAACGGACACTGCAGAAATACAAAGGATCATGAGAGATTACTGTACGCAACTCTATGCCAATATAATGGACAACCTGGAGAAAATGGACACATTCTTAGAAAAGCACAACCTTCTGAGACTGAACCAGGAAGAAATAGAAAATATAAACAGACCAATCACAAGCACTGAAATTGAAACTGTGATTAAAAATCTTCTGACAAACAAAAGCCCAGGACCAGATGGCTTCACAGGCGAATTCTATCAAACGTTTAGAGAAGAGCTAACACTTTCTTTCTCGAACTCTTCCCAAATATAGCAGAGGGAGTAACACTCCCAAACTCATTCTACGAGGCCACCATTAACCTGATACCAGAATCACACAAAGATGTCACACAAAAAGAAAACTACAGGCCAATATCTCTGATGAGCATAGATGCAAAAATCCTCAACAAAATCCTAGCAGACAGAATCCACCAGCACATTAAAAGGATCATACACCTGATCAAGAGAGGTTTAACCTAGGAATGCAAGGATTCGTCAATAAATGCAAATCAATCAGTGTGATATACCATATTAACAAACTGAAGGATAAAAACCATATGATAATCTACAGAGATGCAGAAAAAGCTTTTGACAAAATTCAACATCCATTTGTGATAAAAACCCTCCAGATAGTAGGCATAGAGGGAACCTACCTCAACATAATAAAGGCCATATATGACAAACCCACAGACAACGTTGTTCTCAGTGGTGAAAAACTGAAGCCATTTCCTCTAAGATCAGGAACAGGACAAGGTGGCATACTCTCACCACTACTACTCAACATTGTTTTGGAAGTGTTACCCACAACAATCAGAGAAGAAAAAGAAATAAAGGAATCCAAATCGGAAAAGAAGAAGTAAAGCCGTCACTGTTTGCAGATGACATGATATTATACATAGAGAATCCTAAAGGTGCTACCAAGAAAGTACTAGAGCTAATCAATGAATTTGGTAAAGTAGCAGGATAAAAATTAATGCACAGAAATCTCTTACATTCCTATACACTAATGATGAAACATCTGAAAGAGAAATTAAGGAAACACTCCCATTGACCATTGCAACAAAAAGAATAAAATACCTAGGAATAAACCTACCTAAGGAGACAAAAGACCTGTATGAAGAAAACTATAAGACACTGATGAAAGAAATAAAGATGATACAAACAGATGAAGAGATATACCATGTTCCTGGATTGGAAAAATCAACATTGTGAAAATGACTCTACTACCCAAAGCAATCTACAGATTCAATGCAATCCCTATCAAACTATCAATGGCATTTTTTCACAGGACTAGAACAAAAAAATTTCACAATTTATATGGAAACACAAAAGATGCCAAAGAGCCAAAGCAGTCCTGAGAACGAAAAATGGAGCTGGAAGAATCAGGCTCCCTGAGTTCAGACTACACTAGAAAGCTACATTCATCAGGACAGTATGGTACTGGCACAAAAACAGAAATATAGATCAATGGAACAGGAGAGAAAGCCCAGAGATAAACCCACGCACATATGGTAATCTTATCTTCGATAAAGGAGGCAAGAGTATACAGTGGAGAAAACAGCCTCTTCAATAAGTGGTGCTGGGAAAACTGGACAGCTACGTGGAAAAGAATGAAATTAGAGCACTTCCTCACACCATACACAAAAAGAAACTCAAAATGGATTAAAGACCTAAATGTAAGGCAAGACACTATAAAACTCTTAGAGGAAAACGTAGGCAGAACACGCTATAACGTAAGTCACAGCAAGATCCTTTTTGACCCACCTCCTAGAGAAATGGAAATGAAAACAAAATAAACAAGTGGGACCTAATGAAACTTAAAAGCTTTTGCACAGCAAAGGAAACCATAAACAAGACCAAAAGACAACCCTCAGAATGGGAGAAAATATTTGCAAATGAAGCAACTGACAAAGGATTAATCTCCAAAATATATGATGACCCAGCAATCCCACTACCTGGGCATATACCCTGAGAAAACCATAATTCAAAAAGAGTCATGTACCACAATGTTCACGGCAGCTCTATATACAATAGCCAGGACATGGAAGCAACCTAAGTGTCCATCATTGGATGAATGGATAAAGAAGATGTGGCACATATATACAATGGAATATTACTCAGCCATAAGAAAAAATGAAATTGAATTATTTGTAGTGAGGTGGATGGAATGAGAGTCTGTCATACAGAGTGAAGTAAGTCAGAAAGAGAAAAACAAATACCGTATGCTAACACATATATATGGAATCTACAAGTAAAAAAAGCTTCTGAAGAATCCAGGTGCAGGACAGGAATAAAGATGCAGACGTAGAGAATGGACTTGAGGACACGGGGAGGGGGAAGGGTAAACTGAGATGAAGTGAGAGAGTGGCATGGACATATATACACTACCAAATGTAAAATAGCTGGTGGAAAACAGCCACATGGCACGGGGAGATCAGCTCGGTGCTTTGTGTCCACTTAGAGGGGTGGGATAGGGAGGGTGGAAGGGAGATGCAAGAGGGAGGAGATATGGGGATACAGGTATATGTATAGCTGATTCACTTTGTTATAAAGCAGAAACTAACACACCTTTGTAAATCAATTATACTCCAATACAGATGTTTTTTTTTTTTAAAAAAAAACAAAACCTAAACTAAATAAACCAATATGAGTCCTCTGAGAAATAGTGTGCTGGGGCGCTGCCATCTCTGTAGCCCCTGCACCTGGTTCGGGATAGTTAATGAATGGCAGCCAGTGAAAATGTATCATTGCAGGACTGCCATGGGAGGTTTTGGATCCAGCCTTGGACCCAGCCAAATGAGTCCCAGTAGCCAAACGTCTGGAGGACAGCCTAATCATCCTTGTAAACAAGACCATTTCCTTTCCCCCCTGCCCATGGAAAACAGGACCCAACAAACCCCTTGCTGATGCAATATCCCCATCCATGTGCTCAGAGAATGGACCATTGTGTTTTCGGCAAGAGCTGGCTATCCAGTGAATAATGTGTTCCTATACATTTACACTCAGTGTGGAGTATCCTAGGACATGTTTGTACTCAAGAAAGGTTAGTATTAACATTGTGTCAGGGGATTAATCCATTTTAATTGCAAATGCCAAGAAAAAAACCCCTTCTTTGGCGCCCAGATGTATGACTTTGGTTAAATATTTATAGATCATTTGGAATGTTTACTCTTCATTCTGGAACTAGGTATTTACTTGCATAATTGCATACTCTTCCCCCACCTCCAACCCTATTCAGTGTTCTCCTGATGTTTTCTCTCTATAAGGAGTAGCAGGGAGATGATGGGCACATCTGGCTACTGGAACAGAGCTTCTGATGTTGGTGGGAGCTGACCCCGAGCTAGTAGAGTAACCAGGAAAATACTCTAGGTATATTACCAGGATCATGGAATGAGGAGGGGCCTCAGAATCAGGAAACCTGGATTGTAGCCCCCAATCTGCTACCAATTAGGTGTGTGACCTTTGCTGGGCCTCAGTTTCCTCATCTATAAAATAAAAGAGATGAATTTGAATTTTTAAAATTTTTTCCAGCTCTGAATCCTCATGGAAACATTCTCTAAGCCATTTGAAATCCCTATCCACTCCAGGTGTAATACTGCGGCTCTCTGGAGCAGTGCCCTCCAATCGAACCTTCTGCAATGATGGAAATGTGGTGTCCCATAAGGTAGCCTCTAGCCACATTTAGCTACGGAGCATTTCAAATGTAGCTAATGTGGCTGAGGGACTGCATTTTAAATCTTATTTTATTAATTTAAATGTTATAGCCATCTGTGATTAGGAGCTACCATGTAGGGTAGCATAATGCTAGACGATGAACGATGGTATTGCCTCGCTCTTTACAGAAGGCCATTATCTGCGCTAACGACGGTTTCTAATTTGGAGAAGATTAAAGAAGTGGTTGGTAAACACTGCTCAGTTGGAATGCTCTTTCTCTGATGTAGAAGGTGGGATACAATCAGATATCCTCAGATGGGTTGAGGTTTTCAAAATGTACAACTCCTGAGTTCCTATTAATGCCAGTAAAAAGTGTCAAGCCATTGAACTGGTTTCCTCTTTTTTTCTGTCTGAAATGTTAATATGCTTTTAGCTGCACTATGGTAAGCCGGGAAAACAGTATCAGTGTAGGGCATTCTAAGACATCACACAGATTGCACAGAATCAGCCTTCATCATTTCACATTAAACATTTTTTATACCAAAAAAAGAGCTTGTTTACTTAATTTGCAGAGTGTTTCTTTGCCATTTAATAGTTGACTGATCTATATTTCATAGCATTGACTGCAGAGTTATTCATCTGTCTGAATTAGAAATAGTGGCAGCTCTTCATTATACAACTCATTGAGTTGAAAATCAGCTATGGCTGTTCCTGGACTTGCCTTTCTTGCTTCCAAATTTACAATATTTTTCTTGATATAGTAAATAATATATGATTATTAGTTATTACTAAAACTAGTACCAGTAATAGCTAAGTAATAATAAGCATTTATTAGTCAAGACTTTCTGTCATAGCTCTTATAGTACAAATAGCATTCATGATAAATCTTGGGAATATTTGAAAAATTATTAAACCCCAGTTCATGAAGTGGTGAGAATGGAGGCCTCTAAAGAATATGATCCACTTGCCCAAGTGGTATTATGTATGTCAGGGTTGGTAAATCCATGGCATGAAAGCTGTCATTTCCCACCCATTCCTTTGTCTTTGTCTTTCTTTCCCACTGAGCTTGGACCTAGCCTCAGAATTCTTCTCAACACGGTGTTCTAGGCAGCCAGTATCAAACAAGTAAGACAATTAATTGACGACATTTAAGATGAAGCTGATTTTCCCTCTCTGGTTTTTGCCGTGTGGACATGATCGATTTGTAAGAAACAAAAACACGGTAAAATACACACAGCTCTAGGGCTGAAAGGATCCCTAAAGAGCATGCAATGCAATCCCCTTATTTTATACATGAGAAGACTGAGGCTGAAAGAAGTGAGGCGAGTTAAATAAAGTTAGAAAGTCAGTTGGTGGCAAAAACAGGACTAGATCCCAGCCTCCTGACTCAGACAGACTCAGAAAGACAGACACCGTCTCCAGCCTACCACGTGGTAATTGTACTTTGCATGTTTGGTGCAGGAATATCATTGCTCTTGAGTTTACTGGAAACGATGTCTACTTTCCTGGACAAATGAGCTGGATAGGCCTATTAAACTGGGCCCATCTATTGGTTTGTGGCGTGGCCACATCCAAACAGATTATCTGGTATATTTTCCCATGAGTCGGATTTACATGTTTTCCAGACATCGGATTTACATGTTTACATGCCACCTGATTGGAAGAAAGAAATAGCAGCCCATTAATTGAAACGACCAACCCTAGCTTAGCAGGACCCACTGGAATGTTTAGTTTTGATTAACAAATACAATCTTTATTTTTATCATTAGCAAATTCCTGGATGTTTGCCTTTGTTAATGTGTTGCTCTCCACCTAATAATTTGCTCCTCTTAATACAGCCTGTGTCCTCAAGAGGGGTTGCTCCTATGCCTTACTAAGCTGTTTATTAAGTTTAATAACGTTGATACCATTGTCAGGCAGTTTCTAAGGGTTGAGCCCTCACATTTTAAATAGAGAGGAGTGAAACCTGCTATTCTAATCATGCAGTAGCAGGAACCTGGGACGCTGGGTTATTCCATCTGTATTATTAATTTTTTGATTTATAGTTGATATACAATATTGTGTTAGTTTCAGATGTATAGCAAAGTGGTTCACATATATATATATTCATATATATACTCATATATGTGTATACATACATATATATATATATATATTCTTTTCCAGATTCTTTTCCATTACAGGTTATTACAAGATATTGAATATAGTTCCCTGTGCTATACAGTAAATCCTTCTTGTTTAGCTATTTTATATATAGTGCTGTGTATCTGTTAATCCCATACTCCTAACTTATGCCTCCCCCCTTCCGCCTTTGGAGTTACCCGTTCTTTAGATTGTGTTTACAATCTAAATGATTCTTTAGGTTGGCAATGTTAAATGATTTGCAAAGTGAGAATCACATTTATTATTTATTAAGTAGTATAATGACTATAAATGAACAATCAGGAGAAGGGTATAATTGTGGTTAATGGCATTATCATTTAACTGCCAGGTGCATCTGTTTCTGAACAAACATTCAGTGCCTCTGCTTAGAGGTATGTTTATATCCTAGTTTCCTCTGCTGTTGAACATTCCCATTAAGCAGCAAGTTTTATTAGAGTAGTTTACTCTCCTTCCTTCTTTTCCTTTTAACACTTTGGTTGTGTCTCAAAGATCCCCTTCTTGTTTTTCCAATTAGATCCTTATAATCCTTTCAGTAAACTAAATTTCAGTGTGTCTGAAGCTTCTCAGCTCTTCTGAAGGCATGAGCAGGAGAGGCCTGATCCCCCAGTTTCCATAGGAAGACACACCCTTTAGCTAGTGACTTGTAATTTCCTTTACAAGATTGGCTTGGTTCCTGCCATACCTTGGGTCTACGAAGAAGCAGACCAGACACTCAGGGTTTCTTTATTTTTTTTTGGTTTTAACATCTTTATTGGAGTATAATTGCTTTACAATGGTGTGTTAGTTTCTGCTTTATAACAAAGTGAATCAACTATACATATACCTATATCCCCATATCTCCTCCCTCTTGCATCTCCCTCCAAGCGCCGGGCTGATCTCCCTGTGCCATGAAGCTGCTTCCCACTAGCTATCTATTTTACGTTTGGTAGTGTATATATGTCCATGCCACTCTCTCACTTCGTCCCAGCTTACCCTTCCCCCTCCCCATGTCCTCCATTCTCTACATCTGCGTCTTTATTCCTGCCCTGCCCCTAAGTTCCTCAGAACCATTTTTTTTACATGCCATATATATGTGTTAGCGTACGGTATTTGTTTTTCTCTTTCTGACTTACTT
>NW_020171994.1:2071466-2076742 GCF_003031525.2 Neophocaena asiaeorientalis asiaeorientalis
GTCTTGTTTATGGTTTCCTTTGCTGTGCAAAAGCTTTTAAGTTTCATTAGGTCCCATTTGTTTATTTTTATTTCCATTTCTCTAGGAGGTGGGTCAAAAAGGATCTTGCTGTGATTTATGTCATAAAGTGTTCTGCCTTCGTTTTCCTCTATGAGTTTTATAGTGTCTGGCCTTACATTTAGGTCTTTAATCCATTTTGAGTTTGTTTTTGTGTATGGTGTTAGGAATGTGTTCTAATTTCAGTCTTTTACATGTAGCTGTCCAGTTTTCCCGGCACCACTTATTGAAGAGGCTGTCTTTTCTCCATTGTATATTCTTGCCTCCTTTATCAAAAATAAGGTGACCATATGTACATGGGTTTATCTCTCGGCTTTCTATCCTGTTCCATTGATCTATATTTCTGTTTTTGTGCCAGTACTATACTGTCTTGATTACTGTAGCTGTGTAGTATAGTCTGAAGTCAGGGAGCCTGATTCCTCCAGCTCTGTTTTTCTTTCTCAAGATTGCTTTGGCCATTCGGAGTCTTTTGTGTTTCCATGCAAATTGTGAAATTTTTTGTTCTAGTTCTGTGAAAAATGCCATTGGTAGTTTTATAGGGATTGCATTGAATCTGTAGATTGCTTTGGGTAGTAGAGTCATTTTCACAATGTTGATTCTTCCAATCCAAGAACATGGTATATCTCTCCATCTGTCTGTATCATCTTTAATTTCTTTCATCAGTGTCTTATAGTTTTCTGCATACAGGTCTTTTGTCTCCTTAGGTAGGTTTATTCCTGGGTATTTTATTCTTTTGGTTGCAGTGGTAAATGGAAGTGTTTCCTTAATTTCTCTTTCAGATTTTTCATCATTCGTGTATAGGAAAGCAAGAGATTTCTGTGCATTAATTTTTATCCTGCTACTTTACCAAATTCATTGATTAGCTCTAGTAGTTTTCTGGTAGCATCTTTAGGATACTCTATGTATAATATCATGTCATCTGCAAACAGTGACAGTTTTACTTTTTCCGATTTGGATTACTTTTATTTCTTTTTCGTCTCTGACTACTGTGTCTAAAACTTCCAAAACTCTTGAATAACAGTGGTGAGAGTGGGCAACCTTTTCTTGTTCCTGATCTTAGTGGAAATGGTTTCAGTTTTTCACCATGCAAACGATGTTGCCTGTGGGTTTTTGTTGCAATGGTAGATGGGACACTCAAGTTTCTTGACAGAGAAGAGGATGTGAGTGTCTTCCCTTACAGGGTAAAAGTAGAAAAGGGAAAGTTGTAAAAATTTGTGTTTTTTTCATACTATCTCAGCTCCTCTTTCAGTGAGACCCCATAACTCATCTCTAATGAGCTCTATTCCAACTGTATCACAGACTATGCCCTCTGAAATGTTGGCTTCTAAATTGTTACTTCTCCTGGCGCTATTTAGCCTCAAAGAGGCCCCTCCCACAGAGTATATGTAGTTTACGTGTACACTCTTAATAAAGGAAAGTCTGACTGCCAACATTAGCTCCTTCAACTTCTGCCAGATCATTCTTCTTTCTCATATTGCTGTCACCACCAGCCTCATTTTCACATGAAATCAGATACCTTCCTATCAATAATGAAGGAAGGTATCTCATCCCACAGTAGGATCCACCCATTCTACTCAGATCATTGACTCCTTCCACACTATTAAGCTCAAGGCCTTGTATCAGAGCTTTTCCTGTGGAATTCACATAGAGACCAAAACCAGTATAATGGTGAGCTTTCCAATTGCTAATTTATAAGTGTCTGACATTTTTCTCTGTGAGGGAATTTGAATGAATTTGAATTTGCAGGTCCTCTGTTGTAAAGGTCTAGGGTTAATGAATCTCTACTTCTACTCCCCTTTACCTCCTTAGAATGTGTGTTACCCTTATCCTCAAACCATCCAACCCTGGGATACTTGCAGAGTCCATATCTTTGCCCATATAGCAAATCATGGTTGGGGAAGAATCCTTTATTAGCTTGGGACCTCTATAAAGCAGACTGTAATATGGCATTAGATATGCACGAGGTTTATTGAGCTGAGTTCCCATGAGGAAAAATGGGAAGGGAGCCAAAGGAAGTAGGGGCTGTTAGATCATAGTGCGGGGCCAACCCCTGTGAAAGAGAGAGGGAAGGAAAGCGGATTGGACAAGTAGAATCTCAGATTGCAGGACAGTTTTGAGAATGTTTCAGCCAAGCCAATAAGGAGTCCTCAAGCCAAAGTTGCCCATGAGAGAGGAGTCCTCTGTCTCACGGAAGGGGCCCACATTAGTATTCTTGCCATGCTCAGCCATTGGCTAGGAACTGCCTGCTGGAAGCATGACCTCGGCTCAAATGCAGCGATGGATTCAGAGGGTCAGCAGCTAGGGCCATCTGTCAATTATGCTCCCCAAAGCAAGAGAACTGTGTGGCACATTTTCAGGGCTTCCACAAAACCTAATAATCGCTGGGCTTGGTTCATTGGAAAATCCTCATCTCCAGCTGCTACTCTGACCTAAGCGCTGTGAGTAAACATTATTTCACCCGTGTCAGTGGCTCACAGCAGGTTGTTTGAATCAGCCATCTCTTTCCTAAAAATCTGGTCAGATACCCTGCACCATCACTAAAATCTATTAATTTTTCTGGTCACACGAGCAAAAATCAAAAGCATCAGCTTCTTCTTCCCTGGGTCCATCTCTGTCTTTTCCAGTGCTCAAGAGATAGCCATCCTCGTTGTCCTTTGTGACCCCAAGCTACTCTGCTTTCTTCTGCTTCTCCTTTGTTTCCATAATCTTTCCATAATCTGGCTCCTTCCCTTCTGCTATCAGACATGTCCTGGTTTCCCCACTCTTGCATAAACCTTCACTCTACCTCAATTTGAAATCCAAATTACTTTCCCATCTTTCCACACTTGCTGCCATTGGTTCAGGACAGTGCGTTACAGTGTAATACATGTTCCAATGTGAGTGTGTGTCAGAGGTCACCTGCAGGGCTTGTTGAAACACAAATTATTGGACCTCCCCTCCCAGAGGTTCTGATTCAGTCTGTTTGGGGTGAGGATCTGATCATTTGTGCTTCTAACGAGCTCCCAAGTGATGTGGATGCTGCTGGTCCAGGAGCCACACTTTGAGAAGCACTGGTATAGCAGTTAAGAGTGTGGCTTCTGGATCCAATCTGCCTGAGTTCAAATCCTGGCTCTGACTCTTAAGTTGTGTAACATTAGGCAAGTTCTTAGTCCCTCAGTTTCCTCATTTGTAAAATAGAGGTAATAATGCCTACCTCATACAGTTGTTGTGGAGATTACATGATTTAATATATATAGTTCTTAGTACACTGGCACATGCCTGGCACATAATAAATGCTGTAACTTGTTAGGTATTATTGTTCAATTGACCCAAAATGCTAGAGCCAGTAAGAATAATCTAGGCCATCCCTCACCAAATCCAAGTCTAAATTTGCATAATACCTTTATTCTTGCTGTATGTAGTATTCATTATTTTACTAAATGCTTTTCTTTAGGTTGGCTCATGGTTTTACCTGGCTAAATTTATTTTAAAATAAAAATAGAAATGGAAGACCAGTGTTTTCCAAATGCAAGATAGAATATATACAAAACTATTAAAATAAAATAAATTTATCTGTGTACCACCTCAAACCACTTATGGTTTGGGTATCCCTCTTTGAAAGAGGATTGATGTCACTCATAAGCCTTCTTTTCAAATAAGGAAACTGAAATCCAAAGGAAAGGAGGTACTCACTTATGATCACAGAAAGTTAATGGTAGAGCTGAGACCAAGTCTCCTAAATCCCTGACAAGGGCACTGTCTTTACTACCTCTTGAAAGAAATGCCCCACTACCCCTTCCTCCTGCCTTAGGATGACATTATAGCAGCTGTCTCTCTAATACTGAAGACACCTAATTTCTATCAAGGTTTTGTCATTTAACCTGATTTTATAGGTCTGTAACAACATCTGTTTTTTATATCATAGGGGTTTTGGCCATGGTTGATTATAGTCCTAAGAGCTTAGAGTTGGAAGAGAAGCCGAACATGCTGGCTGCCAGATAATTAGGAGGAAGTGTGAAAAATGAACATGGGCAAGAAAAACAGTCAGAGGTTTTTAACAGGGTGAGGTTGGCAGACCAGTGACAGGAGTGAACTGAAAAGCAGATTCAGGGTACATACACAACTTGGATCTCAACAAAGTTAGAGGAAAGAGGAAACAAGAGCAGGGAAGAGGAAAGAGGCTCCGAATGCTGTGTTGTTTGGTAGGCCATATGCAAGCATGAGAGAAGTCTATTTAGCTGATGAGTCTCTTTATAGAACCATCAGTCATTTCTCAAGTTCTTTCAACACCCAGGGGCATCCTGGCCCTCACTTTGAGAAATGCTGCTTTACATTTTAGTGTGGAGCACTAACACAGACTCTTCTAGATAGCATAGACCCTCACCTTAGTCCAATTCAAATAGCAGTCCATCAGAGCAGAACTTTGCATACAGCTCCCTTCAGGAAGTAAGTCCCCTCAATTCTGAGGTGCCCTTCCATTTTTCTTCTTCCCTGTGAAACTCAGAGTGGCTTGAGCAATTAGCAGAACCAACAATGGGGGTTCTTTGTAAGTGTGCTCTCAAGAGGGATAGAGCCTTCTTAAGCCATCCAACTTTTGGAAAGCTTCCCTGGCAGATCTAGGGAAGGGTTTATACAAAACGTGGCCAGGGTTTGCTTTTTCCCTGAGGCACCATTTTCCATTGTTGCTTTTTTTATAACTGGAGTTAAGAAGTTCAGGATTATACAAAAGATGCTGAATAGCCAAAGCAATCTTGAAAAAGAAAAATGGAGCTGGAGGAATCAGGCTCCCTGACTTCAGACTGTACTACAAAGCTACAGTCATCAAGAAAGTATGGTACTGGCACAAAAACAGAAATATAGATCAATGGAACAGGATAGAAAGCCCAGAGATAAACCCACGCACATATGGTCACCTTATTTTTGATAAAGGAGGCAAGAATATACAATGGAGAAAAGACAGCCTCTTCGATAAGTGGTGCTGGGAAAACTGGACAGCTACATGAAAAAGAATGAAATTAGAACACTCCCTAACACCATACACAAAAATAGACTCAAAATGGATTAAAGATCTAAATCTAAGGCCAAACACTATAAAACTCTTAGAGGAGAACATTCTACGACATAAATCACAGCGAGATCCTTTTTGACCCACCTCCTAGAGTAATGGAAATAAAAACAAAAATAAACAAATGGGACCTAATGAAACTTAAAAGCTTTTGCACAGCAAAGGAAACCATAGG